>NC_069501.1:562487750-562577750 GCF_027579735.1 Bombina bombina | reverse complement strand
TGTAGCTTCAAATCACCAGCTAGCTCCCATTGTTACATTGCTGTTCCTGAACCTATCTAGGTATGCTTTTAAAAAAAGGATACAGAGACAACAAAGTACATTTTATAACAGAAGTAAATTTAGAAGACTCTTAAAATGGCATGATCTATCAAAAACCATAAAAGATTAATTCTGACTTTCATGTCCCTTTAAGAACTGATGTAACAAGTCCTAAAAGACAAAAAAGGCAGAGGCGCTCTTGGTGCAGACAACCTTGTAACAGTGTTATGTAGCACTTGTGTTAGTAGTGGGAGCGATACTCACAAGTGTAGATGCACTAGCAGTGCAATATCAGATGAGCCGAAGCTTCAGAGCCGCTCGGCTGACTCAAAACTATTCGGTCCGATGTATGGCTACAAAGTGGATCCACAGAGCTTCCAATATAGCGATACCTAAATAACAAGAAAAAGAAAGGACGCCCTTGGTGCAGAACAGACCGGTACTGTGAAACACAAATAATAGGTGCTGTAAAATTCTACTCACAAAGGAGATTGCACGACCTGTGCAATATCAGGCAAGCCGAAGCTTCAGAGCCGTTCGGCTGACTCTCGAGGCAGGACAGCTTTCCAAAGATAGACCATCAACCAGGAATAAGAGGCAGGCAACTATTAGTGCACCTTATAACAGCTGCTATTGTGAAACACAGGCTATCTTAGTCTGGTGGTAAAGCGATTCATATAAAGACAGTCCCAGTCCGGTATTTAGATAAATTCAATGTAATCATAGGCAAGGTAGAATAAATAAAAACACATTTATTTAAAAACTTTAAAAGATTACTTAGCAACGCGTTTCTCGGCATAGGTGCCGTTTCATCAGGCTAACATAACTTTCTAAGACTACCTTGCTGCCTTTTAAAAGGAAAATGGACCAATCAATAGCTTTGTTTTTCACACACCCCCTATGATTCACATCTGAATTAATCAACTAGAGGTGTCTCTTAGCGGTGTGTGTGGAAAAACCTGTGTAACTTGATACATATGTGCAATTTAATTATCGTCAACCTTCTGCTGATAATAGCTTTTGTTCACCGAAATGACGTTAAAAAGAAAGAAAGTCTTCATTATCACAATATTGTTTTCTTATAACACTTTTAAAAAATATTGATAATAATACATAGATAATGGACCATTATTTAAGAAAGATCATTACAAGAATCACAGCAAGCTTCTATATTTATTTTTCTGGTGAATATATATATTTGATATATTTTTTCACAATTTTATTTATTTTTATATCCACTATATTTACTTATTATATATATATATATTGTATCACATATACTTATTCAGTTTAATTCATACATATCAGAGAGTAGCATAACAAAGGCGCACCTCTTTTTTTGTGGACACATCATACTATAGTGAGTTGTGTGTTGTTCCACTAATTGTTTGGCCCTTTAAGAACTGTTGCAGCTGTGTGTGGTGCTTGCCCAGAAGTGGTTTGAATTAAGTGAGGATTTGTCCGTACCTCTTGTTTGGTGTTGCAAGAGAGAGTTTAATGAGTGACATCTCTCTGTGACGTTTAAAAGCGGACATGTTCTGAGGGTAGGTAAGCACCACCAGTCAACACAGTAGATTTGCATAATCAACAAATGCAAGATAACAAGACAATGCAATAGCACTTAGGGCTCGATTTACCAAAGCCTTACGGCTGCAAGGTCTCACAAGAACTAGACCGCTGCTTCCTTAACCTCTTCGCCACCTCTAAGGTGGCGAAATTCAATCTCTGCGGTCGAGTCCGACCGAGGAGATTGACAGCTCCTGCCCGCGCATGATTGGCTGTGCGCGGGCAGGGGGCGGGATTGCACGCAAGCGCAAAATTGCGCCCGTGTGCAATGTTGATTACCTGCGGGTAATTTCGCACCACCACAGGCGAGCTGAGGCATACAGGGGCGCGTATATGTGCCCCTGTACGCCTCAGATTTGATAAATCTAGCCCTTAGTCTGAACTTCAAATGAGTAGTAGATTTTTTTTCTGTTCTGACAATTTTAAAAGTTATGTCTTTTTCCACTTCCCCTGTACCATGTGACAACTATCAGCCAATCACAAATGCATACACATACCATGTGACAGCCATCAGCCATTCACAAATGCATACACACTTATTCTTGCACATGCTCAGTAGGAGCTGGTGACTCAAAAAGTTTAAATATAAAAAGACTGTGCACATTTAGTTAATGGGAATAAATTGGAAAGTTGTTTAAAATGGCATGCTCTATCTGAATAATGAAAGTTTAATTTTGATTTAGTGTCCCTTTAAGTTTGGTTAAAAATATTTTTTGTATTATGTTTATATTTATTCATTTAATTGAATTATTTTTGTTACTTAACAGAGCTGCAGCTTTTGTATGCCACGTCTTGTGTGTGATCATAGTATTATCACTCATGCTCATCTTCAATAAACAGAGCATTGTGATTATTACCACAGTACACCGGTTTTCATATCTGTCCTCGGGCCTCTCTAACAGGCAAGCTTTTGAGGATATCTGTACTGGAGCACATGTGAAATAATCAGCTCATTAGTACAGATTGTTATTATACATGCTCTCAATCAATGTAATCCTGAAAATCTGGCCTATTAAGGAGCCGCAAGGACAGGTTTAAAAAACCAGTACCATAGTATAAAACACATTATAAGTATATGATTATTCTGCGTCATTATTTGAAGCAGTATGTTTGTTATCAGTATATAAATAGTCAGAATCATTATTAGGATCTGTTACATGTTTATGATCAGTGTACATAGATATTTATTGGTGGTCCTGAGAGAGGTGTTGCATAAATGTGTTAAATATTGTACCCTGTTGACATATGTCTCACTAACATCTGATGACAGGATCCAGAATCAGGGCACAGCTCAGCCAGAGTGTAGAATTTCAGTGACCAGGGGATGGAGCCATAGGGGAAGCTACACAGACAGTCAGCAGAACTGGATAGGTCAATCCAAAAGCAAGGTGGTTTATGTTAATGGATAGTGTGACGGATACCCCCGGCTACCCCAACTGGGTAAGTCCGCTAAATGGGTCCTGCTCCTTCCTGCCGACTGCAGCTATGTAGCTGGCAAGTGTCCACAGCCTGTAGCCACAAGTGATGCCCGACAGCACCAGCACTCAGGGTCCCACCCTGTGGCAGACTCCAGCTACCCAGGCTGGATAGCTCTGCCTGAGGATCCTTTCTCTGCCTTGAACAGGTTGCTATGTAGCCCAGGAAAGTGATTTTAGCTGAAACCAACCCAAATAACTAGACACACTAGCATTCAGGTTAGACAGGGACTGATTTTATTGAAAACATGCACTCCTTTTATACAGAAAGCTCATCTTGATAAGACCCTGGACAATCCCACTATTTTCCCGCCATTCCTGCCCCTCCAGACAGCCCGGCACCTCCGTAGGAGCCACAGTCCCACATAATCCCAATACATATGGGTGGCGGTTTCGGGGTGCTCCCGGTGGAGTGGTGGCACTTCCAGGGTGTCATTTTAAAGCTCTCGGTCCGGAGTTTCACAGTCCAAAAATCAGCATGATTCGTTACTGGGGACTGGAGTTACAGTCCGTTGAAGTTATGGGGTTAGGGGTGTCCAAAACCCCCGGTTCCCAAAGGAGCTCCCCTCCGGCAATTCCACAACCCCTTGTACTCCCCAGGGGCTACTAATCCCAAAAAGAGCAGCGCTCTGGGACACATGGTTGCTGGAGCGACCTGGGTTAAAGTTAGCGGGTGCTCTGCTGTCCTGTGGCCGACCGGGAGTTCCAGCAGCCTGGCCAGCCTGAGAGGGGTTAGGCGGGTGTCCGTTGTGAGGCGTCCAACCAGGAGTTCCAGGAGCCCGGCCAGCCTAGGAGGGTTTTCCTGGTCATACACCAACTTTTCTTTGAACACAAAAACAAGTCAACAAAAAGCAAACAAACAGTTTCCAGAGATGGTGGTTGCTCTGAGGAGCCCAAAACCACTGAGAAACAACAGGGGTGAGGTTGTAGGGGGGTGGGGGATAGCCTTAGCCGTCTGGTATCCATGACATCTCCCACCCCTCCAGTTCGGCAGACCCGGCTAGACCCTTAATGGGTCGGCCTGGGGCTGTCCGACGGTGGCCCTCCACTTCTCGGTTGCTGAGAGAGGTTATCCCATCTCTCCTGAGCTTGGGGCACCCTGGGGGGTTCCTGCTGGCGTTTATACCCTGCGCCCTGGGCGCAGGGATAGTCACAAAATGCAAAGTCCCAAACAAGTTTGCTAAGGCCGGCTCCCAAATAATTGCTGTTCCACATGTTCCAGTGTCCATAAGTTCCATGTCCAAACTGTCTCCCTCTGTGATACTCTGTTGAGAACCGGCTGACCCACCCACAAACAAAACCAGTGCCAGTTTCCTGCCAGTATACCCACCCCAGACTGTAGGTTGAGGTTGCTCCTTGATGTGGCAGGCAAAACTTGGGTGCCCAAACTTGTGGCACCAACTGCTTGAGTGGGTACCCCCCTTGCCTGCCCCCTGTGAGATATACTCCAGGGCAAGAAAAGGGTAGAGACCCTGCCAAGCTACTGAGGGGAGAGTCCGTCTTTCTCTTCTCCCGAGAAGGAGATCAACCGCTGGGGAGGGAGGTCTGCTACCTCCACTCCATGGGAAACTGTGCTGCCGCTGGGGAGAGAGAGACCAACTGTCTCCTCTCCCAGAAAGGGATTCGGCCACTGGGGAGAGATATTGATACCCGTCTCTCCCTGCAAGGATTTCTCTGTAAGGGGAGGGAGGATGACTACCTCCGCTCCCGGGGGATGGCTCTGCCGCTGGGGAGAGAGACCGACTGTCTCCTCACCCAGGAAGGGGTTCTGTTTAAGGGGAGGGAGGATGACTACCTCCGTTCCAAGGGGATGGCTCTGTCACTGAGGAGAGAGACCAACTGTCTCCTCTCATGGCTCCTGGCTCTGCAGCTGGGGAGAGAGACCGACTGTCTCCTCTCCCAGGAAGGGGTTCTGTTCATGGGGAGGGAGGATGACTACCTCCGCTCCCAAGAGATGGCTCTGCTGCTGGGGAGAGAGACCGACTGTCTCCTCTCCTGGCTCCTGGCTCTGCCGCTGGGGAGAGAGACCGACTGTCTCCTCTCCCGGGAAGGGGTTCAGTTTATGGGGAGGAAGGATGACTACCTCCGCTCCCAGGGGATGGCTCTGCTGCTGGGGAGAGAGACTGACTGTCTCCTCTCCAGGCTCTGCTGCTGGGGAGAGAGACCGACTGCCTCCTCTCCCGTGAAGGGGTTCTGTTTACGGGGAGGGAGGACGACTACCTCCGCTCCCAGGGGATGGCTCTGCCGCTGTGGAGAGAGACCGACTGTCTCCTCTCCCGGCTCCTGGCTCTGCCACTGGGGAGAGAGACCGACTGTCTCCACTCCCGGGAAGGGGTTCTGCTGCTGGGGAGAGTTATTGACATCCATCTCTACCTGCAAGGGGTTCTCTGTAAGGGGAGGGAGGACGACTACCTCCGCTCCCAGGTTTCCTGGAGCTGTTACAGGTGCTGGGAAGAGGCCGGCGGCTCTCTGCCCTGTTGTCAGCACTTCTGCTGGGGTGACTCCCTTGTCCAAGTCTATAAGCTCAGAGCCAGACTGCTGATCAGGATCCAGCAGCCCTGGTTCCCTTTCTCTTTGCTGCCACTCCTCCACAGTCAAGCTCTATGAATCCCAGAGGGCTGCACCCCAGATCTGTATGCCCCTGGCACACTGCTTAGCGAGATCCAGCAGCCTCTTGTATTCCTTGACCAGTGCCTCTTCCTGGTCCATTATAAAATCCAGATTGTCCAGCAGCCAGGTCTCCTCCAAGAGATCCAGCAGTTCCTCTTGGAGCCCAGAGATATCCTCCAGACCCTGGTCGGTCTCGCTCCCAAACTGTGGGTCCTCTGTCCTTTTTGTAAACAACAATCCAGGGCCGTCGAAGCCAAAGCCCTCTGTGGAGGATCCATCCTCCACCCACATCTCTTACTGGATCAGTCTATGTAGAACAGCTAGCCATTCCTTTTTCGGCTGTTCTCCCAGGAAAGGCAGTCTCAAGGTCCACCGTACCCGGAATCTCGTGTCATTCGTGGGGAGGACCTTTCCATTTTCCTGCTCTTGTTGCAGAGCCTCCCACCAAAGGTCTTGGAGTGCAAGGTTCCTCCATGTCAGAATGTCCTGTTCCGAACAAGGATCCTTTGTTCCGGTCAGCATCTTTTGGACTCTCCCTAGGAACTCTGCCTCCATATTTACCGGCTACTGTGGTACGTCTCCTCTGTCAGCAGGAACCTTGTAAAAGAAGCAGATCCCACCGATGTCAGCCAATGTGACGGATACCCCCGGCTACCACATCTGGGTAGCTCCGCTAAATGGGTCCTGCTTCCTTCCTGCCGACTGCAGCTATGTAGCTGGCAAGTGACCACAGCCTGTAGCCACCCCTGATGCCCGACAGCACCAGTACTCAGGGTCCCACCCTGTGGCAGACTCCAGCTACCCAGGCTTTGATAGCTCTGCCTGAGGATCTTTTCTCTGCCTGGAACAGGCTGCTATGTAGCCCAGGAAAGTGATTTTAGCTGAAACCAACCCAAATAACTAGACACACTAGCATTCAGGTTAGACAGGAACTGATTTTATTGAAAACATGCACTCCTTTTATACAAACAGCTCATCTTGATAAGACCCTGGACAATCCCACTATTTTCCCGCCATTCCCGCCCCTTCAGACAGCCCGGCACCTCCATAGTAGCCACAGTCCCACATAATCCCAATACATATGGGTGGTGGTTTTGGGGTGATCCCGGTGGAGCGGCGGCACTTCCAGGGTGTCATTTTAAAGCTCTTGGTCCGGAGTTACAGTCCGTTGAAGTTATGGGGTTAGGGGTGTCCAAAACCCCAGGTTCCCAAAGGAGCTCCCCTCCGGCAATTCCACAACCCCTTGTACTCCCCAGGGGCTACTAATCCCAAAAAGAGCAGCGCTCTGGGGCACATGGTTGCTGGAGCGACCTGGGTTAAAGTTAGCGGGTGCTCTGCTGTCCTGTGGCCGACCGGGAGTTCCAGCAGCCTGGCCAGCCTGAGAGGGGTTAGGCGGGTGTCCGTTGTGAGGCGGCCGACCGGGAGTTCCAGGAGCCTGGCCAGCCTAGGAGGGTTTTTCTGGTCATACACCAACTTTTCTCTGAACACAAAAACAAGTCAACACAAAGCAAACAAACAGCTTCCAGAGATGGTGGTTGCTCTGAGGAGCCCAAAACCACTGAGAAACAACAGGGGTGAGGTTGTAGGGGGGTGCAGGATAGCCTTAGCCATCTGATATCCATGACAGATAGCTTGTCCCAGGTTAAACTTGGTTTAAAACCAGGACATTTATAAGGTAGGGAGAACTGGAGGAGGGAGAACATTGCAATATAGTTTAGAGATCTGTAAAGATATTTGTTCAGGTCTTTAGGAGACCCAGCCTACTTTTAAAAGTCTGGGTAATAGTACTGGTTTATTAAGCAAATCTGCTCACTGTGTGGACCAATCAGAGAGGCTGTAGCATAGAGGTGTTTTACTTATTTATTTTAATTCAGGGCAGATTGGTCGCAGAAAGGGCTCCTACATACCTTCCTACCTACCTTACCTGCCACTCTTCTAGTATGTATTCTGAGTTGCGTATGGGGTATAGTATTTTTATCTGTTGTGAGGTCTCTAATGTCTGGATGTACACTGCCTATTTTTTCATGAAGCGAGCTGTACGGTTGGAAATATTACCCATGGTGTCTGCCTGCTCATAGAGCAAATGCGTAAGTACTTCGTGTTTTAATTGTGATAGTGTTGGGGCCTCCCTACTCAACCATTGCCGAAATATGAGTTTCCTGGCCAGTAGGATAATGTTATGCGTGAATCTTGTTGCAGCCTTATTTAAGTTTTGACAGTCTAAGAGCGTGACCATTTGTAGTGTGAATACTTGAACTGGTATATTGAGGGTTCTCAGCCAATGATGTATCATGCCCCAGAACTTAGTTAGTTTCGGACAGGTCCAAATCATGTGGGCTAGGCCTGCCTGCGCTTGTGCGCATCTCGGACAGTTCCCTGTGAAGGATACCTCCCACTTTTTATAGAGTTTAGGAGTAATGTACGCTAGTTCAATCATGCGAGTGTGCAATTCCCTAAGGTCCATTGCTAGTGTGGCTTCCCTAACCCCTTGGATACTATTTTGGATCTGTTTGCTAGTTACCTGAGTTTCCAACAACTCAGACCATTTAGTGCAAATGTGTTTCATCGTGTGTTCATTGTCCAGGGTCTGAAGTATCTTGTAAATTGGTGAGATGGATGTTAACCCCTGTGTGTATAGGTGGCAAATCTGAGCTACTCCTTTAGATTCGCTTGGGGTGGTGTTTGGGCTAAGCAGCTTTATTGATATGTTTTACTTGTAAATAGTCAAAATTATGTGTGCACGGTATAGAGTAGGACTCCTGCAAATGGTTTTCCCGTCCCCCTCTGTCAATTTGGACACTCTATCTAATCCAAGAGATTCCCAAACCCTGAACGTCTGTGTAGTCATGCTCGGTAAAAAGTCAGGATTTCCCTGCAATGGAATGTATTTGGTAAGCTCCTGTTGGCATTTAAGTCTACTGCAGATTTTCTTCCAAGCCAGAAGAGGTTGCTGTAACAAAGGGTAGCCAGTCAGTATTTTGTCTGTTTTGTCAACTGTCAAATGTGGTAGAACAGCCAATGACCATGGTTGAACAACATATTACTCCAACTCAGGTACTGTAAAGTGAGAGTTTCCAGTCATCCAATCCAGCACATATTTTGCCTGTGCAGTCCAGCAGTATAGTTCTACATTTGGGACTGCCAGACCACCCGATTCAATTGCGCTCATCATTCTAGCAGAGTGGATCTTGCGCTTTTTGTTCGCCCATGTAAAGGAGAGAATAAGAGATTTCCAGAATCTCAAGTCTGCCTTATAGAGTAGTACTGGTAACATCTGCATGACGTTCAGTAATTTGGGAAAAAGGATAATTTTAATGAGTCCTATCCTACCCGAGATGGATAGTGGCAATTTGACCCAATGGGCAGTGAGATCAGTCGCAGTCCTCTTGAGGGGAGTATAATTAACACCATACCAGTCTGAGGGGTTCTTTGTGAGCCGAATTCCTAGATACTTAAAACAATTCCCGGCCAACCTGAAGTCATAATGGAGATTTGGAACATCATTGGCGTGCAAGAGCCAGATCAGCTCTGTCTTTTCGGTATTAACCTTGTACCCAGATATTTGTCCAAATTCTGTGATGATATTCATCAGTGGGTGGATATTTAGTCTAGGGTTTTGTACATATAGCACCATGTCATCTGCGAATAGAGACAGGTGCAGTGTACTGTTACCTACTTTAAGGCCATTAGTGTTTTGCCAAATTTTTGCAGCTAGGGGTTCCAAAGCTAGGTCAAAAAGGAGGGGTGACAAGGGGCACCCCTGCCTTGTACCCCTGCTTAAAGTGAATGGTTGGGATGGAAGTCTGTTAATTAACACCGCCTCCTGGGGGGCAGTATAGAGGATACGCAATGCTCGCACAAAGTTACCCACAATTCCAAACCTCTCCAAGGCATAAAATAAGTGGCTCTAAAGGACTTTATCAAAAGCCTTTTCCGCATCCACAAGTAGCGCACAGGCCTCTTCTGCATGTGGTACTCGATTTTTCCCAGCCTTCTCCCAGTAGTGTGTCAGTAGGAATTGCAATGTGCGCATGTTCACCACTGATGACCTACCCTTCACAAACCCCATCTGACTAGGGTGTATCAATTCCAGAAGTACCCTCGCCAACCTATCAGCTAAAATTTTAGTGAATAATTTGTAGTCCGAGTTCATAAGCGAGATCGGACGATATGACTCAGGAACAAGAGGGTCTCTATCTGGTTTAAGGATAAGGCTTATATTCGCTTCCGTGAACCTCCTGGACAGAGTTGTTTTTCCCCCCAATATATCATTATATATGGAGGATAGTGGGTCCGCTATTTCTCGTTGGAGAATTTTGTAGAACTCCGCTGGAAGACCGTCTGGGCCTGTGGCCTTCTCCAGCGGGAGCCCCCCAATAGCTGTGAATACCTCCTTTACTGTCACCCCTGCATTTAACTCCTGTTGTTGTGTGTCAGTCAGAGATGGTAGGGTGAGGGCATTCCAGAACCCCTCACGAACAGAGGGGTCCGTCTGCCTTGTAGCGTAAAGATGCATGTAGTATTGGCTAAATGCCCTTTGTATGTCTGTTGTGGTTGTATGCATGATGCTTTTGTATTTGATTGCTGATATGGTATTGCACCCTCTAGTCAGTTTTGTCAGTCTAGCCATCATTTGTCCCGTCTTGTTGCCATGCCGATAGAATCTGGCACGCATCTTGGTCAGGTCCCTAGCTGCGTTTTTGGTTAAGTATGTGTCTCTGCTGGCCTTGGCAATGCAGTATTTTGTTCTGTTAATGTTTGAGGGATTACGAAAATATCTATTTCTCGCATTAAGTAACTGCCTGAGTAGCAGGTCTTCCCTAGCTTGCTTCTGTTTCTTAAATTTAACAACATATGATATAGTGACTCCCCTTAGAACCGCTTTTGCGGCCTCCCAAAATAGGATGGAATTACCTCTATGTTCCTGATTTGTCGAGGTGTATGTCAACCATTCTCCTATTAAATGATTCTTAAAGTTATCATTGTGCAAGAGGTATTTGGGAAAGGCCCATCCAGTACCTCTCGCTTTTGGGGGTCCCATATTAAGTGTGAGTGTGATTGGGGCATGGTCTGAAATCATTGGGTCATCAATCCCCACATCTCCGATCCCAGAGATCAAGGATCTAGAGACCAAGAAGTAGTCTATGTGGGAGAACGTGTCTTTTGCAGGAGTGACACGTGTGTAGTTCCTGGCCTCCGGGTTCCTCTCCCTCCAGACATCAGAAAGAAGGAAAGCACTGCAGAATTTGCAAAATATGTTTGTATCCCTCCTAGAATGTAGGGTCCTAGCAGGGGTCATTGTCGTGCAGGCTGGGTATTGAAATCTATCTGCAGGTGTCTGTGGTGTGAGGTTATAATCCCCCCTAAGATTATTGGGGTGTCAGCCCCCTGGAGAAGTCGAACCCTAAGGTCGCTCCAAAATTCTTTTTTGCGTATGTGTCGGCCATACACCCCCCCTAGCAGCAGTGGTGTCCCATTAAGCAATAGTTTCAATAGGACATATCGCCCCTGTGGGTCTAGTATCGTCTGAGTGACTGTGTAGTTTAAATTCTTACGGAAAAGAAATGCCACTCCCCGAGCCCTACTACTGTCGTAGCTAGTGTAGATAACTTCCCCTACCCAACCCTGTTTTAGTTTTAAGTGTTCGCTAGGCTTCAGATGTGTCTCCTCAAGGATTGCTATATCTGCTTTCCTGGAGTTAAGATATTTTAATATAGCCTTTCTTTTTATTGGCGATGTGATCCCCCCTATATTCCAAGACACGATATGTATCCCCATGCTTAGGATATGGCTAGTGTACAACTATGCTCACAGCGTGTTACAGCGTATGCAGGGTTAATAGGGCAGATAAGAGCCCCCAACTCGTATATAGGTGGAAACACTTACAGCTCTGACACCTTGGGGCCTCTACCTTTACCAGGATCTGAAGTTTGGAAGAAGCGTGTTTTCAATCACAAAGTCTGGCAGTATATAGCCAACTGGTTAGTAACTTTCAGTGAAATCAAATCTACGGATCACCTAAACAGATAAAACAGTTTAAACAATGAAACAGCAAACAAAATGACAGAACTAATAATCAACAGTCTCCCCCCCACCAATAGAAAAGGATATATCACAGTGTCGCACAATTGCGCAACACACTATGTAATCTATATGTTATCAGTCTCTGAGATATCCTCTTGAATCTGTAAAAGAAAACAAGAACAAAAAAAACAAGCAAACTTGTAAGTAGTTCCCATAGAATCCGAGTCTAGTTGCCAGTATGTCGGAACCAGAGTTCCCACTTATACGGTATGCCGTATAAGTGGGAACCAGAGTATCTCAAATTGTCTTACAGAGAGAAAGGACCGCCGAGCAGCCCTCAATGCAGATCAGTGGCAACAGACTTGCACTCATTCCTTTATGCATCTGCTTCCTCGATCTCTTCTGCCTCCTTCTGTTCTATTCTGCACGGGTTCCAAGTGTTCATAAATGTTTGGAGTTGAGAAGTGGAATCAAAGAACTTCGGTCCCTGTGTGGTTTGTAGCTTAAGTCGAGCTGGGTATAGCAAGGACACCGACTCTCCCTTCTCTAACAATTCCCTGCAGTAGGGTGAAAATTCTCTTAGTTTCTTTGCCACTTCGGCCGAATAGTCCTGGAACAAGTAAATTTTAGAACCTTCCTACTTCGGCTCTGGTAACTGTCTGAAGGCCTTGAGGAGTAAGGTCTTGTCCTTAAAGTTAAGGTATTTAATCATTAACTGCCTTGGTGAGGCCCTCCTCTCATTATTTTGCATCAAAGTACCTACTTGGTGCGCTCTCTCTACAATACAGGGGATGTGCGCACTGGGGACGCCTAGTAGCTTCGGTAGAGTGTTCTCTGCAAAGTCAATTAAAGCAGTGCCTTGGACCGACTCTGGAAGACCCACCACCCGGATGTTATTGCGGCGCGATCTGTTCTCCAGGTCGTCCAATTTTTCATGCAGAAGTTTGTTCTGTCTCTGTAGCCTTGTGATACTAAGTGAAGATTCTCTTTGCTGTGTCTTTGTGTCTGCCACCTTCTTTTCAACAGCAGTCAATCTTGTAGAGAAGGCCTTAAAATCTGAGGTCAGAGCATCTAGGCCCGTTTGTAGCTGCTCGATTTTCGGCAAGAATAAAGCAGATAATTGCGCCACTATAGGATGCGTGTCTTGTGGTGCAGGATCAGGCATGCCAGCCTCAGCATGTGATGGTGGGTGTATCTCTGCCTGATTCTTTTGCCTCCTGTCATGTTGCTTTTGCTGCTTGGACATATTGCTAGTTCTTTTGCTGTATGGTGCGTAATACCTTTGCATACAGGCACTGTTACACTATGGTGCTGTCTCCAGCAATCCAGTTCAATGCTTTCCTTTTCGCTCCCCCTTTCCCACCAACAGGGCGCTATATATATGTAATTGACTGAGGGGATGGTTGGGGGGTCAGGGGTAATCACAGGGGGAGATCACCGGGTGCCTACTCCATCATACTGGTGATTGTTATGTTTACGTTGACTATGATTGTATATATATATGATTTTGTAGCTAGCTCTTAATACCTAATAATATCTTTCTTATTAAAGGTTTTATAAGAGCTAGCGATTTTATCAAAAGCGTCTCACAAAATAAATCAGTGAAAACTTAGTCAAGCAGTTTTCGGTTATACAATTGAGTGAAACTGCACAACTGAAAGCCAGTAATAAAATGTGAGAGATACTGTAAATAACCGTCTTAATAACTAGATTCAGTGAGAGAGTTCTTAGTTATACATTAGAGGAATTGCAGAGTAAGTAGCAACATAAAGATATCGTTTTGACTTGTAAGAACAATTATGCAACAATTTGTTAGCAAGTAGCAATACCTTTGGTTCTCCTGCTCTTGGAACGGTGCAGCGTGAGACGCTGTGATGGCGGATGAATCTGAAACCTTCTTCCTGTTTTGTGAGCAGGCTTGCTCACGGTTCTAGAGTGAGGAAGGAAAGAGTTCAGCGAGTACGTTATTGAAGTAAGTACCTGTGAAGTACAGCATGAGTTATGTGACTTTATCACAGCGTGATAGTTGTCCGAAGTTGTAGATGAATCCTGTGGGTTCTGCGGAGGAATGGCGGTATGATTGAAGTCCGATATAGGTGATCCGGTGACAGACTGAGAGAGCAGCTAACACCTTACACTGAGGAGATAAGTAAGACAACAGTTAAAGGTTATGAAAGAGTTCTTGTTATAGAGGTATTGCGTCCTGGAAATCCTTTGGAGGAATGAGAACTAGAAATTAAATTTATTCAGACTTGATCACTTGAGACTGAGTTTTCAAAGATAGGAGGAAAAATACAAAATAATCAAGCAAAGTTCTATACAGGAAGTGGCTATTTATAGGGGGGTAAGAGGTGGAAGTGGAATGTCTTAAAGGGACATTACAGTGATCAAGCTAGTTTGCAAATTATTGAGTGTGCACATACAATTAGCTAGGCGGTTTTACTGTGACCACTATCCTATCCTCTCAATGTCACTTTGTAAAAGTCTCCTTGGGGGGTACAGACGTTGTATCAGTTATTGCGCCTCTCCCCTTAAGTGTGTCTGTACTTCTAGGCCTTGCACAATTATAGTCTGAATACTATCACTAGTCCATGATGATATGACTGTGGGCCACGTGGAGCGTGTATGACTGTTGTTTTGATCTATAGATGTGGCACTTGGTTAGGACAATAAAGCCAAGGAGCTCTGTCCAGAGTGTTATGTAAAGGTCTGTGCAGTAAGCAGTTATTAAAAGGTGGAGACTTTGTGTGCTCCGGGCTCAGCAATTTAGGCTGCGTGTGAGGCAATATGGCATATACCTCTGAGGGTTCTGGGTTTCTAATAGACAATCAAAGCTCCTTTTCGATAGATGAGGCTTATATTTATGCACCGGCTTAACTTACACTCCTTACACCTCGGTCCCGTTGCTGCTGCCACTTCCGTGGTAGAGGGATTTCTGCGCCGCTTGCTCCGGCTCTCCTTACTTCTATTCTCAGGTGCTTAACGGTGGGGGAGTAATTGTTACCACTCCTTGCCAAATGATGTCCGGACAGGTTGAGGTATGTTCCTGTCAAGGAAAGTAGCTATTTCAGGCCAATTAATACCGCTTAATATGTCAGTATTTAGGGTAAACTATCAGAGCTCCTCTGTATGCGTCTCACCTAAACGCCCGCCCACCGGAAGTACTTAACAATAATGTTATACAAATATTCAGTTATCACAAAGTGTTCAACTAACCATACAATATAAAAATTAAAAAAATATTGTTCACTTGTTGTTAATGTTGCTTATTTATATCACTTTATTGTTAGATTTACTTTGATATATGTGATCAATGTCCTACATTTATTGATATTTTATTTAAATTCACCAATTTATTTAATAATTTCTATTAATTCTAGGCATAACCCTGGGTATTTCTATTATTTTTTTGCTTCTACAATATCTGGAACTATGATGTTAGCAGTGTGTTTGTTTGCCACTGGGTATGAACAGAATTCCACAGTTACGTTTTTATGAGGGGCTAAAATGAATGGCACATGTTAAACAAAAAGCTGCTGTTGACCAAAAATGCTATGTGCTGTGGCTGCATGTCCAAAACGTAATGCTAAACAACATCCTCTATAATAGGTTCTCAGCACCTAATTATTGGTGATATCTTCAGCTTCAGTATGTCAGTATTCATCACTTTGCTTGAAATCAATTGATATTGTAACATTTTCCCAGCTTATCCCACTAATGAGAGTGCTGTGGGAGGATTTCCTTGATCTGTTGTGATCTGAGTATATTGTTGGGAGAGGCCAACCTTAAATAGGGATTTCCCAGGTGATCTGGGGGTGGAATTATGTCAATCTGAGGGAAAACTGAGAGAGATGGGAAGCTCATGGGAGGTCTGGAATTTATGGGAGGGGTTTAGGTGGTGTCAAGTTTCACTTGTGAAAATAGGACATTTAGGGGTAGATTGAACAAGCAGCAGTTGCTGCTTTCTACCCCAAAAATTCCGGCTCACCGGAAACTTAAATTAAGAAGCAGCGGTCCATTGGCTGCAAACGGCCCATTGACTGCAAATGTTCAGAGGGCAGCATTGCACAAGCATTTCACAAGAAATGCTTGTTCAATGTTAAATGCCGACAGGGTATGCTGTCGGCATTTAGCGATGTTGGGTGGACATGATTCATTACAGAGAATCATGTCCGCCCAGCATTTAATAAATTGGCCCCCATAAAGGGAAGGGAAAATATGACGACAGAACTAAAAGTAGAAAAATGTAAGCACTGTGGCAAATAAAATAAAAAATAACATTATTTAAAAGCTTATTAAAACATATTTGAAAAAGACTTAATAAACAGTATTACACATTAGCAATTAGAGATGTGCAGCCAAGAAAATGTAATTTCGGACACAACTTTCGTGCCGAATATTCAGGGAGATTAATTTCCCCAAATATTCAGTGGCTGCACTATTTGATATTTGTGTAATGAAATGAATATTGAATTTTAGTTAAACATTTACATTTAATTTCTTTAAAACAAATGAAAATGTTTCAAAGCTACAGGTGATCTTTTCACAATACTTACCTAATGAGCTCTGGAGATCATGGAGAGCGTTAAGGTAAGTAATAACCCCTAAAAAATAAAAATAAAAGTAAACAAATGAATACTTACGATTTTCGCCAGTATTTTTTCATTTTCTTTGTACATTCATTTGGATTTTTATGACGAATGTGCATTTGTCCGAAAACGAATGCACATCTCTATTAGCAAATAGTCACGGATTATGCATGTATTGCATAATGTCCTTTAACTAGTTATTCACTATGTATAACAGGCGACTTTTTAAAGAATTCTCATCATGAGACCACCCCGCAAATTGCTGGACAGTTACGACCTGTAAAGAAAACTAGCTTTATTTATGTGTGTTTTTTGTAATTACAATTCTGCACGTGTAAGAGTTGGACTTAGAATATTTTTTATATATTAGTTCTCTAAATGGATTGGGAGAGAGACTCCATACCTGGACGTGTTCAGGCAAGTCAGTCCTTAGAGAACTCTGGGAAATATTTGAATTTCTCACTCAATATGCTCAAAAGTTGTACTGAATTGGTTTACCTAGAGTGTTAAGCCCTTAGCTCACATGTGTGACAAATGACACTTTATATTTAATGCTTATGAGAGTTATATGCTGTGTGATACATGATTAACATACATTAGTACATGCTATAATGGTTCCCTAGTTCTTTTGCGTATTTGTGGATGTCATCTAGGGATAAATAAAGAAGACAGAGATTAAAGAGAAACATAAAAAAATCTGTTTCATAAATAAAGAAATTGATGCTCCCTATGCCAACAGCAGCAGACTTTTTATTTAATTTGTTTTGAAATTATAATAAATTAAGCAGATGGTGCCAATACAGGCGGAGGAATATATCACCAATCATTATTTTTTAAATAAATTCTATAAGCAAATAGTGTCTTAAATGATAAAAGACCAGGGAATTACCACTAGTCTATTTGAGAACTCCTTCATGCTAAATCCCACACGTTTATAGAGTAGTATGGTTGGTCACCTCACATAAAAGGGCTCAAAAGTACAAAGTACAAAGCAGCATATGTTGCTTTTGATCCCTTTGGAGCAGGCTTGAACACAAAACAACTCAAATATCTTTGTTCTGGGTGATTGACAGGCCCTTCTCTTATGCGATTGGTCTTAAGTGCAATAACGCAAAGGTACATCTGGGCAGTGGATGTACAGTCTAAGCTGCCTAGTCACAAAAACTTGAATTTACTATTTATGCTTTCTTCTTGCAACGCCTCTGGACTTTTCATATTATTTTTTTACTTGCTGATATAGTGTAGCATCTACCACCCTTGAAAAGTTTATGTTCCCAATGAACTTTTTAGTTTAGCTTCTCTCATTCTCTAATAGATTGATTTGCCTTTTTGTGTTTGAAGAGAACGTCATGCTTCATATTCCACTACAGTTTCCTGAGAAAGATATTTTTGTACTTCAGGGAGCTATTCTCTAAGCTTGAAAACATCCTTTTGTAGATTTTGGAGAAGAGTTGCAGTTTTGAGTGGCTGGCTCAGTGTGGGGTAGTACTAATGAGGCGGCTTATGGATGCAGAATTACTGAATGTGGTGTAAGCAACTGAGCTGTGATAATGCAGCTTCTTGAACTGATGCTATGTCACTTTCACGTACACAGATTGCTTTAGCTCTAGCCACGTCAAGCTTAGATAACGTAGAGCTAAGCAGCAGGGTAAGAATGCACAGTTGTGCTCCTCAGAGGAGGCTGCAAGACCCTGGACTGCTAGCTATTTCTGATTTTGATGTAGCACTCAGTGCTAAATTCTGTCCACTAATTGGCTTGCAAAACCGGTCATTTAGATGTACTGTGAGTAATATATAAACATGCAGCCCCCAGACCTTATGCTCGGAATGTCTCCTTACAATGTAAAACGTAAGTTAAGTGCATTACATTAGACAACTCACTATTTTTTTTACGTCTTGCCCTATGAAAGGCTAAATGCTCTGGACAGAAACAAGGGGACTGGAATCTCAGCAGCTCTCTTTACACTGCGGTCTAAACAAACATACCTACGAGCTTATGAATACCTTTTACTGAAACTACCTTTTTTTAGCTAAACTAAGCTATTTTCATTAGGGCTAAAGAAGACAATGTGAGTCCCTTGTATGGAAGTGGAGGGCCCTCTAGTGGGCCTGTAGCAAAATTAAGGGGCAAGGGACTTGAAGTCTGGATGGTTCTAGGTAAAACAATGTTGCAATTGAGGGGGCGGGGGTTTCTACTCACCTTTAAAGGTTCTTGTTGCAGTAGATCCGGCCTCTTTGTTCCAGTGCACAGACTTCAAGAAGAACTTTTTGTTGCTGTAGCAAGATGAGGCGAGCAAAGAGAAGATCGGTTCCTCCAAGGAGATATGCTGAAGTGGTGAAGGAGGTCCCAGGGATGAGAGGCCCTGCAAGAGCAAGAGAAGAATCAGGTTCTGAGGGAGTTATACCTCCCACCCCCAGGGCTCAGACAGTCAGTGGGAAAGCGGCCGGAGCTAGGCCAGGGGCTAGGAGAGGCCTTGGGTTACAGGGAGGGGTGGTGAGGCAAGGTGCTCAGCAGGGAATGGGTGCTCAGGAAATGAATGCCCCAGGCTTTCTAGGGGTCCCCTCTAGGATGACAGAAGTGGAAGGGCCGTCGGGTAGTGGGGCAGTTGAAAGGCCCTCAGCAAGCGGCGGGCATCGAGTGCGGCGGCCTGCAGTGGACTCTGCGGCCGCTCAAATGCCCCCGGTAATTCAGGATGGCGCAGCGGTGCCCCATGTGTCGAGGCCGGACACGGCGGTTGAGGCTTGGCTGGCCACATGCCAGCATTTACGGGGCTTACCTTCAGAGGCCTTGGCTTCCGTTGCCTCCTTGGCCCAGTCCCTAGCGGCGTGCATCGCCTCTGGTGCGGCTGGGGCGGGCGGCAACAGCGAAGTCCCGGGTGGCAGTGGTGCGGCCTGCAGGCCTCAGATGGCTGCTAGGCCGCGTCGCGCGTTCCCGGCAGGCTCCGCCTCCTTGTTCACGTCACGCGCGTCCTCCCCATGTGACTCATCGAGCGGGGAGGAGCGCGGGCGTCCAAGGAGGAGACGCAGGGTGCGCAGCAGGAGCGGATCCTCTTCCGGAGAAGCCCCCAGTAAGTTGGGGAGACTCCGGGCGGAGGATGCGGCTCCCGATGGGAGGGGGGACAGGCGGCCTGGCGGAAAGGCAGCACATAAGACCCCGGGAGGGGGTAGAAGCAGAATGCCCGGTGTTGAGGCTCAGGCAAGGGGAGAGAACGTGGCAGTGGTTAGGTCTGCTGAGGGAATGAATGCAGGGGATATGCCTGACACAGGAACGTTGCTTGAGCAGGCCAGACAGGGTGTAATGTGTGACAGGCCGAATGCATCGGCTATGCATGAGACCGGAAGGTCTGCAGAACAGGGCAGACAAGGGATGTTTGGTGACATGCGGAATGCAGTGATTATGCAGGAGACAGTACGGTGTAACGCTCAGGGCAGACAGGGTGCATTTGAGGACAGGCCCGGAGCTGAGAGGGGGGTTATTGGTCACTGTGAGGAGACTTTGGTGGCGGCTATTGCACAAACAGGGTGTGTGAATGAAGAAGTTATAAGGAAGGCTGTTGCTGCTGCGCTTGGGATGTCTGTTGGGGATGGTAGTAGGGGAAAAAGGCGTGTGGGGGAGGAGGCTGGGGGCCCCTCAGGGGCCTCATTCTACGCACAGAGTACTCCCCATATTCCTTTATTTCCCCAGGTTAGCAGTGATTCTGCAGCAGCGCAGATGGATTCCTCAGCTGGGCAACCCTCTTCTGGATCTCAGCCTGCCCCTCCAATGGCTGCAACGGCAGGTGCACAAAGCGGAACGGGAGCGGCACCTCCTTTGGCCCCGAGTGGTGAGTACTTGCTTGGCACTTCCACACACACTGAACACATGGTACCCTCTAGTGAGTCAGGTTCAGATAGCGATGGGGACCTAGGGTTAGTGGGTAAGGGTCAGAAGGAGATGTTTAAAATGATTAAGAAACTGGTAGCAGCGCAGGTGAAGAACCAGGCAGCGCAAGCTGCGGGTTCGGCGTTGGTTCCGTTTGTCCCCGGGGTGGGTGCGGTTTTACAGCCCCCCTTGGGGGTGCCAGTGACAAGGAGAGTGGCCTCGCAGGGTGATACTTACCCGTGCTTGGTTCACTCCCTTTATGGGCACCTCAAGGCGAAGGTGGTGAAAAGGATTCAAGATGGTCGTTACGTGAACATCTTTGAACTTTCACCTGAGGCATGTCGCGCGAAAGAGCGGGCAGCAGATGGCACGGGCCCTAAGAAGGTCCAAAGGCCGGAAACATATGAAGAATGGCAGAGGTGCTTCAGAGTCCTCGCAACCTGCTATTTGGATAAATGGCAGACGCAAGGACATAACCTCTTTAAATATGAAGACACTATCGATGATGTCCATGCCAGATTCAGGGAAGGGGCGTGGCGCGAATATGACATGGCCTTTCGTAGAAAGATGGTAGGGAACCCTATGCTCCACTTTGGGACACAGGATTTATACCTGTGGTCCAAATTGGGGTTGGAAGGTCAAGCGGGCCAAACACCAGGCCCGCGGACTGGCCCTGGGCGGCCTGGCACCCCGCGTCCGAAGAGACGCGGACGGGAATGCTGGAAGTTTCAGGACAAGCAGTGTGACAGGGGGGCAAGTTGCTCCTTTCGTCACATCTGCAAGTTCTGCAGCGGCCCACACCCAGGAATTGATTGCAACAAGAAGAGAGAGGCTGGCGGAGACAAGCAGTTCCAAAAAGGGGCCCCTGGTAACAAGGGCCCCAACGCCTCTTAGGCTTGGGGCTATGGCCGTGTGGTTGGCACAGTACCCAGACAGGGGAGTAGCCGAACTCCTCCGCCGGGGTTTGGCGGAGGGGTTTAGGATACCGGTGTCTGGCCGGGTGGTGGGTTCCTCGTTGCATAGGAATCTAAAATCAGCCTATGAGTTTCCAGGTGTGGTTAGGGAAAAGTTAGCTAAAGAATTGTCCTTGGGGAGAGTTGCGGGCCCGTTCAGGGCTAAGCCTCTTCCGGACCTGGTGGTGTCTCCGTTGGGGGTTGTCCCAAAGAAGGATTCAGGCAAGTTTCGGCTTATACACCACTTGTCTTACCCCAAAGGGGCATCTGTGAATGATGCCATCGACACCGAGCTTAGTTCGGTGCACTACCAGTCCTTTGACGAGGCATTGGTACTGGTCAGAGACAGGGGACATGCGGCTTTGATGTCTAAGCTGGACATTGAGTCAGCGTTTCGGCTTCTCCCTTTGCACCCGTCGGCCTTTAGGCTGATGGGCATGAAATTTGAAGGGGAATTTTATGTAGATCGCTGCTTGCCCATGGGTTGCTCGTTGTCATGTGCCCTATTTGAAAGTTTCAGTACGTTTCTTCACTGGGTTATCCGGAAGGCGTCGGGTGGTGGGGCCGTGGCCCACTACTTGGATGACTTTCTTCTGGTGGGGCGTGCGGACACATCGGAATGTAGGGTCCTAATGGATGTTATGCATGACATGATGGGCAGGTTTGGTGTCCCTTTGGCATCAGATAAGACACAGGGGCCTTGCACTTGTCTCACATTTCTAGGTATAGAAATTGATACAGTGGCTGAGGTTTGTCGGCTTCCGGGTGACAAAGTGGCGCGCTTGTTGGGGGCCGTGGAGGCAGTAAAAAGGGCAACTTGGGTGTCCAAAAAAGATCTGCAATCCTTACTTGGAATGCTGAACTTTGCCGGTAGGGCTATCCCCATGGGTAGGGTGTTCAACAGACGGTTGGAAGAGCAATTACGGGGGCCACGTGACGGGGCGCGGCGTTTTAAAGTGTCGCAAGCCATGAGGGATGACTTAGAAGTCTGGGAAGAATTTTTGCGACAGTTTAATGGCGTCTGTATTTGGCAGGAAGAGCCCAAGTCGAATCAGGCGTTGCATCTGTTTACAGACGCGGCAGGCAGCCACGGCTACGGGGCTTACCTGAATGGGTCGTGGAGCGCCGCTCCTTGGCCTAGGGAATGGGTTTCAGCTGGCCTTAACAGGAATCTGACGCTGTTGGAGCTGTTTCCTATTGTGGTAGCAATTGAACTGTGGGGTCCAGTGCTGGCCAACAAATCTGTAGTCTTTTGGTCAGATAATATGAGCGTTGTATACGCCATCAACAGGCTATCGGCTTCTTCCCCGAGGGTGGTCACCTACCTTCGGCACCTGGTGTTGCGCTGCTTGCAGCTTAACATTTGCTTCGTGGCCCGTCACGTCCCGGGCGTCCATAATGTGGTTGCGGACGCATTGTCTAGGTTTAATTGGGAATTATTTAGGCAGGCTGCCCCTCAGGCAGAGCAGAATGGCTTGACATGCCCTCCTTTTCTTTGGCAGATGGCAGAGGCTGGGAAACTATTATCCCTTTGATTCGGGCTTCAGTGGCGCCTAAGACATGGACAACCTATGTGAGTCACTGGAGGGTGTGGGAACGTTTTGCTGTTAATCAAGGGTTTGAGGTGCACAATGCATCACAGGTACAGGTCTTAGAGTGGCTGGCAAGCTTGCGGAAAGAGGGGACCTCTAGATTGGCTGCGCAAAGTAGGTTGGCTGCAATGGCGTTCTTTAATAGAACGTTTGGTATTCCAGATTTTTCAGGGTCATTCCTGGTTAGGCAGGTACTGAAGGGATGGGGTCGCGTCGACCCTCGCCCTCCTGACCACAGGGAGCCCATCACGCCTTCTCGTTTGCGGGCGTTGATGGGATGCTTGGGGGAGGTATGCTCCTCTGAGTTCGAAGTTTTGTTGTTCCGCGCGGCATTTGCGTTGGCGTTTGCGGGGGCACTTAGGATTGGGGAGTTAGTGGCGTCTTCGTGTTCTGGGGGCGCTGGCGGTATTCTCTGGAAAAATGTGCGGCCGGCGGAAAATGGCCTTATGTTGCTCATTCCTAGGTCTAAAACGGACCAGGCAGGAAAAGGAGCATGGTTATGCTTGGGCAGGTCAGCGGAGGAGGATTGTTGCCCAGTGTGGAACTTCGATAAGTTTTGCGCAGTGCGCCCGTCGGGTCCGCTGCAGCTACTCGTACACGAGGATGGGTCATCCTTATCTGCCTTCCAGTTCCGCAGGGTTCTGGCGAGAACAGCGAAGGTGGCTGGGTTGGATCCTGCTAATATAGGGTCTCACTCATTTAGAATTGGGGCTGCAACGTCGGCCGCTGCGTGTGGGTCTTCAGGCACGGAAATTCAGCGGCTGGGGCGCTGGAAGTCGGGCAGGTATAAGTTATATATTCGGCCGGTGAAGATTTCACGGGGGTCGGATCACAAAACAGGAGGACAGGTCACTCAACGCTAGTCAGAAGAGTTTCCGGGGTGTGGGAGGGGTGAGAAGGGAGCTCTCTCGGGCTCCTTAGATCTGAAGGGGTGGGCATCTGTATGAGTGTTGCTCAGCATTTATGTCATGTCCTTTCAGGCAGGAATACCCCTTCATCACGTGTTTGGATAGTGGGCCACTCATTTATTCATTGGGCGGCCATCAGGGCGTTGAGGTTACCAGAAGGGCAGCAGCTGGGAATTCCGTGGTCAAGGGCCAATGTGCGTTGGTTGGGTCGCAGGGGATTGGCTTGGGATGATTTGCCAGCACTCCTCCAGGATGCTCACAGGAGGTGGGGGAAGCCTCAGATTGTAATTTTGCATGTGGGAGGCAATGACTTGGGTGCTGTCCCAGTGTTGGATTTGATCAGAAAGATGGTGTCTGATTTACGATGGGTGTATGCTTGGCTCCAAGGTGTGCAAGTAGGGTGGTCCAACGTGGTTGCACGGCTGCGCTGGAGACATATTGTGACACAAAGGGCGGCATATAATGTCAAGAAAAAAGTCAACCGGGAAGTAGGGAGAGCGGTCACGGCATTGGGCGGCTTTGTGATTCGGCATGACTCAATTACAGCCGACAAGAAGGATTTATACCGTCCAGACGGTGTTCACCTGGCGGATGCTGGGATTGACATTTTTCTGGCAGACATTAGAAGGAGTTTGCTATCAGTTTTATAAAGTTTTAAGAAAGTTTTGTTCTATGGACAGTGTTACATGTTTAAGTTAAGTTGTTGAGTTAATGCTGGTTGTGTGTGTGTGTGGTGGCGGCAAGAGGGCAGGGAGCTGTTCTCTTGTGGCGGTCGGCTCGGTCCCCCCGAAGCGGGTAGAGAGAGATTTGAGTGACACCCTTGGATGGGGGAGGGACGCCTGCCGGGTGCCGGCCTGGGGGGTCCTCCCCCTTACTAATCTTTGGTTGAAGATCTCTACAGTTCTGCAACTATCTCTCTCTGCCATTTTGGGCGCAAGCAACCCGTGCTGCGCTGCAGTCCCCCGATTGGGGGGTCCGGGCCGGCTGTCAGTAGGGGTTAGGATAAGGAGTAGATGCCGCCACCAATTTTTGCTGAACTTGTTACAAGTTATAAAATTGAAAGTTGCCTGATGCGGCATTTAGCCGTGATAAAGGTTAGGTTAATAAATGCGACCGTGACCGGTCTTTTCCCACATACATATGTGTTGTGTATTTATTTTGAGTAAGTCTAGATTAATTTAAGACGGAATAGGAGGTTTGCCCCTTATGGAAGTGGAGGGCCCTCTAGTGGGCCTGTAGCAAAATTAAGGGGCAAGGGACTTGAAGTCTGGATGGTTCTAGGTAAAACAATGTTGCAATTGAGGGGGCGGGGGTTTCTACTCACCTTTAAAGGTTCTTGTTGCAGTAGATCCGGCCTCTTTGTTCCAGTGCACAGACTTCAAGAAGAACTTTCCCACCCGCCCAGCCCGGAGAGTGGAGATGCGGCATATTAGTGTAATGTTAGGGCTTAGTCAGACTCGGCCCGGGTAGGTTTATGTGAGCCAGCCCGGTAAGTCCAAGTCTTGTAATTTTAGTTTCCACCACGGATTGGCGTGTTTTTACGACTCGTCAGGCGTGGGTGCCTTCTCGGGCTGGAATTGGGTACCCTAGCTGGCGGTCGGCTCGGTCCCCCGAAGCGGGTAGAGAGAGATTTGAGTGACACCCTTGGATGGGGGAGGAACGCCTGCCGGGTGCCGGCCTGGGGGGTCCTCCCCCTTACTAATCTTTGGTTGAAGATCTCTACAGTTCTGCAACTATCTCTCTCTGCCATTTTGGGCGCAAGCAACCCGTGCTGCGCTGCAGTCCCCCGATTGGGGGGGTCCGGGCCGGCTGTCAGTAGGGGTTAGGATAAGGAGTAGATGCCGCCACCAATTTTTGCTGAACTTGTTACAAGTTATAAAATTGAAAGTTGCCTGATGCGGCATTTAGCCGTGATAAAGGTTAGGTTAATAAATGCGACCGTGACCGGTCTTTTCCCACATACATATGTGTTGTGTATTTATTTTGAGTAAGTCTAGATTAATTTAAGACGGAATAGGAGGTTTGCCCCTTATGTAAAAGGGAGATGTGGAAGAGAAAATATTTGTGGTGGACTCACCTTAGACTGTATAAAAGGGAGGCCAAATTCTCACACTCTCTATTAATGGCGCTAATGCTGACCAAAGGACGTCACATGGCCTGTCTGATCAAATAGACATGACATAAATATAAGCTTTTACTAGATTAATATATCATTTGATGATGAGTTTATGGGATAGATGTAATCAGCAGCGGATGCTGCTTTCTACGCCCATCGATTCCGGCTCGCCGTAAATGTAAGTTAAGAAGCAGTGGTTTTTTGATGGTGGACTGCAATCATCCCAACCCGATACAATGCTGTTGGCATTTAGCAATGTCAGGTGGACATGATTCGCTACAGCGAATCCTGTCCGCCCGGCACTTGGTAAATCTACCCCTATATATCAATTCATGTTGTTTAATATTTTATTGTACTTATATATTTTATACTAATGTATTTACAGCCTAAAGTAATAGATTATTTAATTGTAGAAAACAAAAAGTGAACTTGCACTTAGAGAATGAGAGTGATGATATAATAATCATAGGGAGTATTTTATTATGTAATCTTTCGCTCACTCACTTTCAATGGGTTTTTCAGTCCAGGTTGTTTCAAGTACAAGCAAGATGTAATATTAAAGCCATTAGGCTAAATTTATTAAGCTGGACTCACAGGTTTTTCACCTATGTAAAGCAGGTTTGTATAAGTGAGCCGGCTGCCACATATTTAAGAAGCAGAAGCCACTTCCTTTTTTCTCTCCACCCCCTCAGAGGTGGCGATAAATTAGGGTGATTGACATTCCCTACTCTAGCACAATTGGTTGTTATTTGTGTTTGTTTATTTTTTTTAACTGTCCAGAGTTCTTTGCGTAAATTGTGATCTAACGTGTAGGTGCTCAAAAGAAGTTTAGGGTGCTGAACACCATCGCCTACTCATGTCTTTTAAGTTCAGGCATCATACCTGGTTTGTTATAACCTTAATAGGTCCAGTGATAGAGCATGCAGTCTGTCTGTAGCATGAGGTAATTATGACATCCAATTTGGCTTAGACAAAGCTTAAGATCTGGACTTATGCTTAAATGATCCTATTATCCTTTCACAATATCCACCATCCCTCTGTGAGATGAGGAGACTAGTTCTAATTAAAGGGATAGAAAGGTCAATTGAAATGTGCATGGGTAATTTCAATGTGATGTAGAAACAATTTTCCATTATACTTCCAATAGTAAAAATGCTTCTAGTAAACATTATTATTGCTTTTTTTAGCAGCATACTCACATATCCCGTGAGACTCTTAGGTATCAAACTACTGAGCTCAGTAGTTTGACTCAGTGACATAAAGGAATAGTCTAGTCAAAATATAGAGCATGTCATTTTAAGCAACTTTCTAATTTACTCCTGTTAGCAATTTCTTTTGTATCTTTATTTAAAAAAAGTAAGAAATTACGAATAGGAGTCGGCCCATTTTTGGTTTAGCAGCTTGATAGCGCTTTCTAAATGGTGTTTAAATGTAGCCAACAATTAGCTACCCAGGTGCTGAACCAAAAATGGTCTGACTCCTTAGCTTACACTTAAATAAAGATACCAAGAGAACGAAGAAAAATTGATAATAGGAGTAAATTAGAAAGTTGCTTAACCCCTTAACGACCGAGGACGTGCAGGGTACGTCCTCAAAAAAAAGGCAGTTAACGCCTGAGGACGTACCTTGCACGTCCTCGGTGTGGAAAGCAGCTGGAAGCGATCCTGCTCGCTTCCAGCTGCTTTCCGGTTATTGCAGTTATGCCTCGATATGGAGGCATACTGCAATAACCTTTGTAAGCCATCCGGTGCAGAGAGAGCCACTCTGTGGCCCTCTCTGCACCGGAGATCGGTGGCTCACTGCATTGGTGGGTGGGAGCCGGACCGGGAGGCGGGTGGCGGCCATCGATGGCCCTGGTGATGTGGAGGGGGGCGGGATCGTGGGCGGGGATGGCTGGGGGCGCGCACGGGCGCGCGCGTGTGCACGGGAGGGCGGGGGCGGGCGCGTGCACGGGGAGGGAGCGGGTGGGAACCGCTATACTACAGAAAATGCTACAATAAAAATGTTAATAAATGCCTAAAACGTAAAACAAAAAAACGATCAGCAAGGTGGTGGGGGTTTGTCTGTGTGGGGGGGGAAGCTACACTACAGAAAAAAAAAAAAAAAAAAAAAAAAAAGAACTTTTTTTTTGCAAACTGGGTACTGGCAGACAGCTGCCAGTACCCAAGATGGCCCCCAATAAGGCAGAGTGGAGGGTTAGAGAGCGGTTTTGGGGGGATCAGGGAGGTTGGGGGCTAAGGGGGGATCCTACACAGTAGCATATGTAAATATGCTTAAAAAATTATTTTATTTTTTTAAAACCCTTTTATTTTAGTACTGGCAGACTTTCTGCCAGAACTTAAGATGGCGGGGACAATTGTGGGGTGGGGGAGGGAAGGGAGCTGTTTGGGAGGGATCAGGGGGTGGGATGTGTCAGATGGGAGGCTGATCTCTACACTAAATCTAAAATTAACCCTGCAAGCTCCCTACAAACTCCCTAATTAACCCCTTCACTGCTAGCCATAATACACGTGTGAGGCGCAGCAGGATTTAGCTGCCTTCTAATTACCAGAAAGCAATGCCAAAGCCATATATGGCTGCTATTTCTGAACAAAGGGGATCCCAGAGAAGGATTTACAACCATTTGTGCCATAATTGCACAAGCTGTTTGTAAATGATTTCAGTGAGAAACCTAAAATTGTGAAAAATTTAACGTTTTTTTTAATTTGATCGCATTTGGCGGTGAAATGGTGGCATGAAATATACTAAAATGTGCCTAGATCAATACTTGGGGTTGTCTACTATACTACACTAAAGCTAAAATTAACCCTACAAGCTCCCTAAAAGCTCCCTAATTAACCCCTTAACTGCTGGGCATAATACACTTGTGGTGCGCAGTGGCATTTAGTGGCCTTCTAATTACCAAAAAGCAACGCCAAAGCCATATATGTCTGCTATTTCTGAACAAAGGGGATCCCAGAGAAGAATTTACAACAATTTATGCCACAATTGCACAAGTTGTTTGTAAATAATTTCAGTGAGAAACCGAAAGTTTGTGAAAAAATTTAGGAAAAAGTGAACAATTGTTTGTATTTGATCACATTTGGCGGTGAAATGGTGGTATGAAATATACCAAAATTGGCCTAGATCAATACTTTGGGATGTCTACTAAAAAAAAATATATACATGTCAAGGGATATTCAGGGATTCCTGAAAGATATTAGTGTTCTAATGTAACTAGCGCTAATTTTGGAAAAAAGTGGTTTGGAAATAGCAAAGTGCTACTTGTATTTATGGCCCTATAACTTGCAAAAAAAAGCAAAGAACATGTAAACATTGGGTATTTCTAAACGCAGGACAAAATATAGAAACTATTTAGCATGGGTGTTTTTTGGTGGTTGTAGATGTGTAACAGGTTTTGGGGGTCAAAGTTAGAAAAAGTGTGTTTTTTTCAATTTTTCCTCATATTTTATAATTTTTTTTATAGTAAATTATAAGATATGATGAAAATAATGGTATCTTTAGAAAGTCCATTTAGTGGCGAGAAAAACGGTATATAATATGTGTGGGTACAGTAAATGAGTAAGAAGAAAATTACAACTAAACACAAACACCGCAAAAATGTAAAAATAGCCTTGGTCCCAAACGGACAGAAAATGGAAAAGTGCTGTGGTCATTAAGGGGTTAAAATTGCATGCTCTATCTGAATCGTGAAAGTTTAATTTTGACTAGACTATTCCTTTAAGACGGATTGTTTTTGCATACCCAGAGGTGGACTCTATGGCATTCTAGGCGGTTCCGGAGAACTTCCCGGTGTAAGTAAAAATATACACCTTGATCTCCGTACTTTGGCATACGTTAAAAGAGCGCTGTCTCTTTTTCTTTGCAGCAACAAATACTGAAAGAGACTTTTCAAATGCATTGGTTTCAAGTGGATGTTTGTACTGAACTTTTAAATAAAACAAATAAATAAAGATTTTAATTGTAGCAAACTTTTTCTTATGTACTTTTTTATTTATTTGTTACACTAACATATGTATACACAAGGATTTAGTTGTAATATCTTTTATATGATATTAGACATGTTCTTATTGTAAAATTCAGCTTATTTGTAGCACAATCTATAGGGGAGTAAAGAACCCCCTTTTCTGTGTAATCTACATTGTTTTTTAACAAAACTTTTCAGCGCATGACAACAATATCTTTTATCTTATACTAAATTTACAATGTCCAAAATATTGTGAAAGATACAAATTAAAATGAAACTTTGTTGTAATTCTTCTTCTTCTATTTGTCCTTCACCAGCCATGACTCTGTGAGGGTTTGTCTTTGGTACAAAATGGGCTAGATGCTTTGTCACTATTGAGTCACTATTGATAGTAAGAGGGACAGAGCATAGTGACAGCCCTTTTATGGTCAATAGAACCAGGTTAAGGGACTCAAACACTGTAGCAAATAACAATTGATAGCTTTTATTTCCATAGTAGCTACTTATTGACAGCAACAAATAAAATCAATAGACAAAAGTCAATGTGGAACATTAAAATTAAAAGATTATACCCATTGGATTAACCTTTGATGCAGTTAACCCTAACTTCAGTTGTTTTGCTCCACAAACTGAACTTTGTCCATAAGTCCAACTCTGTTTTTGTAGAATTAGTCATAGATGGCTCTGACCCACTGTGATACCCTGACTTCCAATGGACTAACTACCACATGATTACCCACCACAAAGTATTTCTAGCACTTCCCTTCTCCCATTGCAAATACCTCAAAACTAGGAAGGTGCATTCGGATCCTTTATTCGAATCCAAATACAGAAGAAGGCGGTCGCTAATGGCATTCATCTCCTTTCGGAGCTGGATTTCTTTTTGTGAAAGCGCAACACACTAAGATCTGTACAGATTTGCACAGATCTTAGTGTCTCAAAATCTGGCTCTGAAAAGAACTGAATGCCACGAGCGACCACCCTCTTCCATTTTCAGATCCTAAGGAAGAATCTGAATGCACATTCCTAAGCAAAACCCCTACACATTACAGAAAATTAAAGTTCCTTATTTAATTAAAATAAATAAACAAATAAATAAATTAAATAAAAGTAACTTGCCTTAACTTAATGTCCAATTAAAGAATCTTCATTCATCCACAGCAACAAGCCTTCTCCCTCTTCATCAATACCACATTTGGCCTTTAATTAAAAGCAAAACATGGTCAGTCGTGACTAGTGTGACCATATTGCTGCTTTACAAAGGTACACATATGAAAAATACATATGTCAGGGTTCTTATACAAAACATTTTTTAAACAGCCCTGATATATGTATTTTTCATATGTGTACATTTTAAAGCGGCAATATGGTCACCCTAGTCCTGACTTGCTAATAAGTTTAACCAATGAAGATTGTAGATAGGAGGGATAGCTGCCATAATTGAAGTGTGTCATTAAGAATGATAAATGACTGACTAATAAATTATTTGTATGCACTCATTTTTTTTATTATTATTAATATATTCAGATTGTATCATGTTAGCACAGAACTATCAAAAGATGTAAATTAAAATAATTAAGATCTATATTAAACACATTCTGTTGATTTGCATCAAAAACATGAACCAGATTGTCTCCCTTAATAAATGGAATATGCTCAGTTTCTGAAACCCCAAACATCTTGGTTGTTGGCTCCATGCTGATTATGTTGCCAGCACAAATTTTATTGTTAACATGTGCCACCTTGTTTCTAAAGATAGGATATAAATAATTGGCGTTACAAGGTAATCTGCTAAATAAATACAATATTGTCTTTAAAGGGACATTACACCTACAATATTGTCTTTAAAGGGACATTACACCCTTCTTGTGTAGAAAAAAAAGTGTGCTTTTCTCACACTACCTAGACTCTCTAAAAAGCAAATTCTGTAACCTAAGTTTTTAAAATGTAAATCAAATAGCTAATATAGACAATTTGAAAATCTAACTTTAGGTTACAGACTTTGCTTTTTTAGTGGGCATGTGCATTTTCCGAGTCAGATTCATTCTTTTGAAAGTGCAACACACTAAAATCTGTGCAAACCCAGAACTTAATGTGTTGCACTTTCACAAGAGGAAATCAATCTGAAAAGATCTGAATGACGCAAGCGGCCGTCTTCTTCCACATTCGGATCATCAAGATCGAATGATCCAAATGCACATGCGCATGTTTTAGTTTTTCTAGGGAGCGTGTGTCAAAGCACTTTTTTTAATACAAGATGTCTTTAATGTCTTTACCTTTTGAAAGCATTGTCTTTAAATAAAAGGGGACTTCCCTTCACAACTGCTGTTCTTCTATTTTATTATTTTATGTTCAAAACTGTTTTACTTTTACCCATACTTTGCAACAACAAAACTTTATTTTTAAAGTGATAGTAAACACCAAAAATGTTACTGTTTAAAAAGATAGATAATAACTTTATTTACCAATCCCCAGTTTTTCATAACCAACACTGTTATATTTATATATTTTTTACCTCTGCGATTATCTTGTATCTAAGCCTCTGCAGACTGCCTTCTTATCCCAGAACTTTTGAAAGACTTGCATTTCAGGCAAATAGTGCTGACTCAAATAACTCCAAGTGCGTGAGCACAGTGTTAGTTATATAAAACACATGAACTAACGCCCTCTAGCTGTGAAAACCTGTAAAATGCATTCAGAAAGGGCGGCCTTCAAGGCCTTAGAAATTACCATATGAGCCTACCTAGGTTTAGCTTTCAACTAAGAATACCAAGAGAACAAAGCAAATTTATGATAAAAGTAAATTATAAAGTTGTTTAAAATTACATACCCTATCTGAATTATGAAAGTTTAATTTGGACTTTACTATCCCTTTAAGCTATTACTACAGATTTCTATTTCTCATGGAAATATTTTTTAATTGAAATAGTGAAATTGTAAAACAACTTTCATCTACACAGTAAATATATCTCTTTATTTGACAACATAACTCTTCATGGCAGTTTGCACTCATCCCCTCAGGCTTAGCTACTGGCTTCAGTCACAAATCCAGGTTTCTTGCTACTAAATTTCACAACCTGCAGATTCTGACACACACTTAGAGTTGGTGTCACACACTTGCACTAGGATACTTGCAACAGATGCTGAAACAATTGTGTTACCGGATCATTGCTTCACACATCAGTACAACTCACTAATAAAAAAAATAATAAGCAGCTAACTACCATTTAAAGCGGCAGTAAACACTTTGGGCTAGATTATGAGTGGAGCAATATTTATCGCTCCTGCTCCTAACTCCACTAGAAGTAAGCTTTTTTACGCTTATCAGGTAGCGCAGGTATTAAACAAAAGTAAAACGTTTTCACACAGGCTCTAACCCCACACACAAAAAGCCGAACTTTGAATATTGTGACCGCGTTAACGCATTCCCCATAAACTTTAATGGAGCATGGAAAGTGGAGAAAAACCTAACACCCAACAAGTTGCTCTAACCTGACATCAAGTGTGCTAGCCCGACATGAAATATCAATATTTCACATTCCAATGTTCTTCACATAGAAGAATATGTTCTATTTATTCTTAAATTTCTATATATATTTGGTGTTTTTTGGTGTAAAAAAATATACATACCTATATATATATATATATATATATATATATATATATATATATATATATATATATATATATATATATATATATACAATACAGCTGAAGCTTGCACTCTCTGGATTTTCAAAAAGGTGCTTTATTTAGCAAAAAATGTGACGTTTCGGGGATCAATCACCCCTTCATCAGACCCGCATGATTTTTGCTAAATAAAGCACCTTTTTGAAAATCCAGAGAGTACAAGCTTTATCTGTATTGTATTAATTCGTGTCTGCACCCTGGTAGATGCTTTTTAAGTGAGAGTGCGCTTTCCTTACTCTATTATATATATCTACAGATATATATAGGAAAATGTATTTAAAAATACTTTGAACATGTTCCTCTAAGTGAAGAACATTGGAGTGGGAAGTATTTACAGTACATACACAGTTAAACACTTTATTACATATGAATATTGCATAAATATGATTTTACATGTTTTCAGCTACTTGACTGCAAAGGGCTCCAATGCATATATATACATGGGCAGAACTACCATTGGTGCAGCAGGTACAGTGGCACCAGGGCCCAATTGCTGGAGGGGGCCTATAACAGCCAGTTTATACATAGATATGTGCAAAATATGTACAATCCTAGTGCAGGGAAGCCTTTTATTAGTGCAAGTTTCAGGTCCATCTACCTATCCTCACAATTATTATACAGAGCAGAATGTATTTTATTACTTTTGTTTTTTACTAAGTTAACTTTGGGGGCCTGAAAAAAATCTTACACCAGGGCCCTATGTTAAGTAGGTCCGCTACTGTATATATATATATATACAGTGGGACCTCGGTTTACGAATTTAATCCGTTCTCCGGGACGTTTCGTATTTCGAAAAATTTGTAAACCGAAACACGGTTTCCCATAGGAATGCATTGAAAACCAATTAATGCGTTCCGGAGGTGAGAAAAAAAAGTCAAACACAGTATTTTATCTGTTCAAAAATCTTTATAAAGTGCACTTTAAAGGCATAAATACTGTACATAATATTTGAAACATCCAACTTTATGTTTTAAAACATCACACATCAACTTTTAAAACATGGCAGACTGTTGGTAACATGGTACAGTACACTTTAACTGTACATAAATAACACGTCAACAGGGAAAACATGGAAAATAGCAAAACAATTTCAACACTGTTTGGAAGATGAGGAGGACGAGGGCAATTGGGCAGCACTAACACAAGCAGGTTCTTCTTCATGTCTAGGCTGTTTTTGTAGGAACCTTTCCATTGTCTGCTGCCTCTGGCGCCTTTTAAGCATCCCTCGGAAAGAGGACATGATGTCTGTGTCAAAACTGCTCACAAGTCTGTGGGCTAGAGCCTTATCTGGGTGGTGCTGCTGTACAAAAGTCTGTAGGTTTACCCACATTTGGCATGCCTCCTTGAGTTCCGTGGAAGAGAGCTGTTCCTCACTCATTTCCTCCTCCTCCTCAAATGCGATCTGCTCCTCCATCGACTCCTTCTGCAATTCCACCAGCTCCTCGGTGGTTAGGTCACGGTTGTGTTCCTCCACCAGCTCGTAGACATCCTCCTCAGTCACCTCCAGGCCCATGGTCCTCCCCAAGGAAACAATTTCCTCCAACACTGTTGACTCTGGTGCAGGTGCAGAAGCACTGGAGGCAGGTTTTACAACACAGTCTGGCCAGAGGTTGCGCCAAGCAGAATTTAGGTTTGTCTGGCTGACCCCGGCCCAGGCAATGGTGATAATCTGCAGACAGCTCACAATGTCAAAATGCTCTCTCCAAAATTCATGGAGGGTGAGGCTTGAGCGATCTGTCATCTCAAAGCATCGCTGGAAAAGCTCCCTTGTGTAGATTTTTTTAAAATTGGAGATGACCTGCTGGTCCATTGGCTGGAGTAGTGGGGTGGTGTTAGGCAGAAGGAACATGACCTTGATGAAATTAAAGTCCTCCAGCAAGTCTTCCTCGAGGCCTGGAGGATGGGCAGGAGCATTGTCCATGAGCAGCATGGCCTTGAGTGGCAGGTTATTATCCACAAGGTACTTCTTCACAGCAGGACCAAAAACCGCATTCACCCACTTCACAAACAAGAGGCGTGTGACCCAAGCCTTTGGGTTAGACTGCCACAAAACGCTCAACTGCTCCTTGTTCACCTTGTGTTTCTTGAAGGCCCGTGGGGTCTCTGAATGGTAGACAAGCAGGGGCTTGATCTTAAGGTCCCCACTGGCGTTGGCGCAGAACAGGAGGGTAAGACGGTCCTTCATCGGCTTGTGGCCAGGCAATGAGGTCTCCTGTTCTGTGATGAAGGTACGCTTTGGCATCCTCTTCCAGAAGAGTCCAGTCTCGTCGCAGTTGAAGACCTGCTGAGGAAGGTAGCCCTCTGAAACTATGACTTCCAGGAACTCCGTAGCAAAATCTTCAGCTGCAGCAACATCGGAACTTGCAGCCTCTCCATGCCTGACCACACTGTGGATGCCAGATCTGTTCTTGAACCTTTCGAACCACCCCCTGCTGGCCTTGAAGCCTTCTGCATCTGCTGACGTTCCTGGCTGTTGTTTGAGGAGGTCAGCATGCAAGGCCTTGGCTTTTTCACAGATGATCGCCTTGGTCACTGAGTCCCCTGCACGCTGCTTCTGTTCAATCCAGAGCAGGAGCAACTTCTCGACCTCCTCCAGAACAGGTGGCCGTTGCTTGGAGACCCGGGTGACTCCCTTGGCTGCATCTCTCCCAGTAATCTTCTCTTTCATTTTTAGGATTGTACCGATTGTGGATGCACTCCTTCCATACTCTTTGGCAAGGTCAGTCAATCGCATTCCTCCTTCATGCTTCCTGATGATTTCCTTCTTGTCCTCAAGCAGAATCATCTCCTTCTTCCTCTTCCCAGCTTCCGCTGCTTTCTTGGGTGCCATGACACCACCGTCCCTAAGTATGCAAAAAAAATTAAAAATGCTTTACACCCACATGAGCTGGCATGGAAAACAACCCCACAATGCAAAAAAGGCATGCACAGCACATGAGCTGGCATGGAAACCACACTAAAAGGCATGCACAGCAGATGAGCTGTAACAGGCATGCACAGCAGATGAGCTGTAACAGCCATGCACAGCAGATGAGCTGTAACAGCCATGCACAGCAGATGAGCTATAACAGCCATGCACAGCAGATGAGCTGTAACAGCCATGCACAGCAGATGAGCTGTAACAGCCATGCACAGCAGATGAGCTATAACAGCCATGCACAGCAGATGAGCTGTAACAGGCATGCACAGCACATGAGCTGGCATGGAAATCACCCCCAGAATGCAGAACACACAGTAAAAGGCATGCAAACAACCAAGCTCAGCTCCCTACCTTTCCACTTCTTGAGATGCACCAAAAAGGCTCCAAAACCTGCTCCAAAAGGCTCCAAAATCTTCTGCCAATGGCTCCAAATCACGCATGGGGCAGGGGGGGGCGGATCTATAAACCAGGACACTTTTTTTCCTATTGCGGGACAAATTCGTAAACCGAGGCATTTTTTCTTAGAAATTTTAATTCGTAAACCGATTTTTCGTTTACCGAGGCGCGCGTTAACCGAGGTCCCACTGTATATATATTTATATGTATGTATATACACACAGAGCGAGAGAGAGAGTGAGAGCAGTTATAATCCGTACCTCACACAAGTAAAAAATCCAAAGATAAAAAAATAATTACATTTTATTCTCAATACATTAAAAACTGTAGAAAAGCCATAAAATCAGTTGAAAAAAATCCACAGTCTGCTAGAAAAGAGTGCCAAACATGTTTCAGGCCTTCCCCTAGCCCTTGTTTGCTGGCATATACACCGACTCCTACCAGACTGCTATTTAAAGCCAAATGTGTTACACTGTAGACAGATATTTTACAAAAAAAGTATATATATAAATGCAAAGGGTGGGGAAGAAGCACCACACAGAAGATTTAAGCGTAGATGATGTTAAAAAACTTGATTTAATGCAAAGTAACAAATGCACACTTGATGAGTGTCTTAACTATTCTGTATAGATGTATAGATGTATCCTTTTAAGTGATTCTGAACCAGTATTTGAACCTTATATATATATATATTATAATTTATTTAAGAATAAACAGAACATGTTCTTTGTGAGGAACATTGGAATGTGAACTATTCATATTTTATGTTGGGTTTAGCACTCTTGAATATACGTGAGCGGGTTAGTGCGTGAGTATGAGTGTTAGTTTTTTTCCAATTTTCCCATTCCATTGAAGTCTATGGGGATTGAGTTAACGCGGTCGCAATATTTTAAGACCAACTTTTTGTGAACGTCAGGCTAACTTGTTACTTTTAACTCATAATACAAGCACAAATGACGCGCTAAAAGCCTCAGTCTAGCATATTTTACTCTTATGCGGGAGCACTAAATAGCGCACCACTCGTAATTGTGCACTTTTGTAATGTGTGCATCTCCTTCCCACACGAAAATGCAGTATACGCCCCTTAGCGAGACACCCTGTTTTTAGGGTAGAAAGTGGCCTTAGATAATTCCACCAGGGAAATTCTTAAAGAATCTTGCCAGCCCAGAGACTTTTAGATCATTGGGGCCCAAGTGTCAATTTCTTTAATAATGAGGAGCGACTTACTCAAAGTGTTATTTGCAGCGATTGATTTTTTTATAGTCAAACTCCACCCATCACTTTCCTCATTTGGAGTAGCCAATCTAGACTTGACAAAAAAGACGCAACATGAAGTTTAAGTACCTTGGGGCTCAGTTTAACTCTAAAGTAACCACTGTTGCAAAAGTCATTGAGGGGTGATACTGTACACTACACAGTCAATACAACCATACATTTCTTAAGCCCACTTGGCCGGGTCAACAGCTGATATGAAGTGTTTGTGTTCAATGGGTATGGATATGGTAAAGTATGTGGCCTCGTAGTGGGATCTGTTAGGTCGGTCACCAGGAAGTACTCCAATGGCTGTTTGTGCATGTATACCAAATGGTTACAGTAGCGTCTTGTAAAAATGCACCCTGTCAACCTAACTCTCCCTCTTTCAACTCTCTGCCCTTATGGATGCCGCCGCTTGTCTCTTTAACTTCCGTGTAGTTCCAGTACTCAATTAAATCACCCCTCCGATGTCAGATCCTAGGACACATATCCGTGCTCGTTCATCCCTATAGAATCCAAGGCAAAAAAAAAGCAACAGAGAGCACTATGCTAGTGTCCTTAAAACGTAACTTTTATTGTATTAAAAGGCAGCAAGTAAAAAGAGGTTATTCATAAAGGCACATATCCTGTGTGCGAAGGAAAAAGCGGATCCTGCTAACGTGTTTCAAATCAGCCAATGGGAATGCAAGGGAACCCCCATATAAAAGGGGGACCTCACATTCACAATTCAGTGTGTGGCTAGGGACCACATGAAGAGGAGCTCCCTGTTACTGCTCTGAAGAGGAGGACCACCGTTACCGCCGCTTTCACCACCACTACAGATGAAGATAAAAAGATGGATCACCGGGGAGAAGATAAGAAGATGAATGTAGATGGAGCACCGCCGGGATAAAGATGGAGTGCCACCGGGATGAAGATTGAGCGCTGAGAATATGGGGAACGCAAATTACCGCAATTTCGCGCAAACGAATTTGCGGTCATTTTGATTGCGCTCCACTAGTATTATGGATTTGAGCATGAAGAGCACCATGACCTTGTGATCGCTTTTACGCTCCTAGAGCTATTGAAAGCGCTTCACTTGTAATCTAGCCCTAAATAGGATGTACTTTACTTCCACCTAGTTCAGACATCATTTGCTGGAAGGAGGGAATTGATGTGCACAGTTTATGTACTGCTTTTGCAGCTATTGTGTATGTCATTTGTCAACAATGATTACAGAAAAAGTATATGTACAGTATGTATAGATTTATGTGAAGAGGTATTTGGGAGAATGACTGTATTGCACTAATTAAATATTCTCTTAATCTGCTGTTACTAGAGTGTTTCTATTACTTTACTTCATTTGAAATAGCTTACATTATTATCTTTAGCATATCATTATCACTGCTATATGCAGATGTTGCTTTAAATATTCTACTAAATAACTTTACAGCCTCATGGGCCATGAGAGCTGAGAAAATGTAAATAATTAGCAATTAGACACAAATATTATTTAATATGAGGACATTTGAGTTTCTCCATATTAACAATAATAAAGGTTACACTTTATTTTCAGTCTCCCTTTTTGATAAAATATTGTGCACAATTTAAATGAGATTTTTTTAACCTTAGTATAATTTTTATCTTCACATGGCATTATATGCATTTTATAGACATTTTTCCAGGAGTTGGAGAAGGGGGCAAACAAATGAATGGACCCAAGCTTAATTATGTCAGAAGCAACATGTGCAGCAGAAGAGTGCTTCTTCCTGTACAAACTGCGTATCATTTTAAATATGCTGGTTTGTTCAAATTAAAACAGTAAGCTAGATCGCTATTTAACGCTCCTGCTCAAGCATTAACTGCGATAGAAGTAAGCTTTTGGCATGCGTCAGGACAGCTCGTATTACAAGATGAAATTCATTTTTTTTTCACTTGCGCGCTAACCCGTTGCACCTAAAAAGCGAACTTAGAATATTGCACGTGAAACAAACACCCTACACGCCCGCAAACCCTATTGCATGTTCTCAAGTGCACTAACCTGACATGAAAATACTAATATTTCACATTACAATGCTCTTCACATAGAAATATATGTTCTATTTATATATATATATATATATATATATATATATATATATATATATATATACTGTATATACAGTATATATGATGTTTCTTTGCACAAATATATATTTATTTTTAAAAAAGCCCCTAGAAAGAACTAGGGAAGGTGGGGTATCAACAATTACCCTTAAGAAAATCTCCCTTAGTTAAGCCCATATAAGCTAAGTGGGGCAGTTCCTAATGCCGATGTTACATTAGTACAAAAGGAAAGAAAATAAGCATATTATGGCACACTTATAGAGAGTGATTGTGGACAATAATGGGACTGGGTAAGGAGTGTGTGCAAGGGGTGGAGATCGGAGCAAACTATTATTAAAACAAGAATTATATTGGATTTATAAATTGAGGACTATTACACCCAATGGTCTCAATCGGGAGTGGGATATGAGCTTGTTTACCGAATGATTATAATGTTTCTAATAATAATAATAATCTTTTTCAGGTTCTTGACATTTTTTGAATGGGCAGTTTGAATTTGCGAGCCCATATTCTGCCTTCACTGCTAATTATGATTATGTGGTTCTAGAAAATAACATTTGTTTGTGCAGAAAAATAGACCATGGGGCTACATAACAAAGGTGCAGTTGCTTCTGGTGGGGGGAGATAATTTTACATACCTTTATTTTTATTTGAATCTCCCTCTCTGTTAGCTCACTATTCTGTGCAGATAACTGGATATGCACATTCAGGGCAGTTAGCATCTCTGGGGTTTGGGGGGCTGCAGTAAAGAATGGGTGTGCACATTAGGTTTTTAGGTAGTGTCACACAATGTAGATCCCCAAAAGCTCTACCCGAGCGCCCACACTTGAGGCCACCATGCATATTTTTTCTCAACAAATCAGACATATAACCACTTGGCTCACAATAACACACAAATCAATCATTTTACCTCTTGCCAGTAACACACATAAACAGCTCCCTCTAGAACCACCACTGCTAACAATTCTCTGCATCTTTACCAGTTTCTGCTATTCTATTATTCCTTAAAGTATGGATAATCACGTGAGCTTTAGTTAAATAGCTGCTTAGAATAACATAGGTATTGATTATATTGAAGACAGCTCATAGTGTCCTGTAAGTGGTGGTTCTATAGGGGTGTAGAGGGATGCAAAATCACCCCGATCTTTCATATTAAACTCCTGAGGAGGATGTTAAAAATCCCGTCCACTGTTGCTTCACAATTCTAAAAGTGGCAGCAGCAGAACTGTACTGTGCTGTTGGCTATTGGAACTGTTAGGACTTTTTTTTCTATTACTTTTTGTCTTTGCTTATGTATTTACTCCTTTGTAGAATGAAGCAACTTTGTATCAGCAATGCACTACTAGTCTATAGCTGAACCTAGTCACTGAGCCAATCAGGGGCAGCAAATGTGCTCTTGTAGGCATTACAGGTAATCAATCATGAAATTGAGTGTGAGTTATAAATAGGTGAGTAAAGTTGGCCGTATACGTCTGGGATTAAGGCTGGAGATTAGACGAAACGAATAAGACTGTCAAGCTTGTATGTGTTTATGCAAAATTGTCCAATTGTTGGCCACCAATAATCAGCCATGTTCAACTCAGGATCAGCAGCGTATTGCCTCTCTGAAATTGACTATACGGAGGTTTAATCAAGGGCTTTTTTTGAGTTATTGTGCCTAGAGCAGCATGGTTTAGGAAGTTGCAACACATTTTGGATTTCTAGTTCTCATGACACATTGCATTTGGGGGTAGTGTATTTCATAGTACCTAGAGCTGCACGAAAACTAAATACACCTCCTGGTGCAATAAAAATACTATAACAATTTGCAGTAGGATCTGTATACACAAGGGGGGGGGAGATAGGTTCCAAGCAAACACTATATATTGTACATGCTGTACATACCTATGATAAAGTATGATTTATGAATTGGGCACAACAAGACATTAACAACAATAACTAATAATAAAGAACATTTAAAATAATAAAAGTTAGGTGAATGTGGTCTCTCTCTCTAAAATATTTAGTGTACTGTACTTACCATTCTTCTTCTTACTTGAACACTGCTTCACTAAGTGACTAACGAGTGGGTAACGTATACAGTGTAGATACACACAACAAAGGGATGATTAAGGTCCTGGACCACAACGAGATTTCATCATGTTACGCAACATTTAAATTATGAATGTTTACTGTACATATTCAGACCGCAGTCAACTGTGGTTAAGTGAAACCATGGTAACTGAAAACGCGGGTACGGGAGTTAGCCTGTATAGCATTTTCTTATTGCAGCTTAATGTCCTTTTAAGTAAATTTATTCACCTAAATTACAAGTTGTGCACTAAAGCCGGTGCGTATATAACGCTAAAAATGTAGCACTGCCATTACAAGTTACAATTAACTTGATGAAACGGCCAGGAGCTTACGGCCGAGAAACGCGTTATAAGCTCAAATAAATACCACTTTATTTTATCCGGATGTTTTCTAGCATCTTGTTCTAGCCTGGAGAAGGGAACCACTTCTTAATTGTGGCTGATATTACACCAGTAGCTTCCTCCCCTAACTGTCTACAGCTTTTACGGTGTTACTGTATCTATCAGAAGTAATCTGCACCAGCCATTTGCAGACAGAGGGAGCCCTGGTTGTCGACCGTGGAGAGCTGACAGCTGGATCTGTGACAGATCAAACCACTTCAACCCTAGCGTACTGACTGCTGAAAACGTCAGCCTGCCTGTTCGCACTACTTTTAATAAGAGTGCCATTTTCCTTGTGAGTACTATTTCACTTGCTAACCGTCACTGTGCCATACAACTGTTTCGAGTTATCCACACCATGAGGCGCTTTCTATTTGTTTCCTCCACAAGTTACAGAAAAACCTTATTTTGTTGTGCGGTATGGTGAGTTAAGCTCCATACCACACAAAGCCAAGGCCTGACTTGACGTGCTCGTGCGATTGTGGAATGGCGATCACTATAACACAATGTCTAAGGGGACAAGAAGGTTTCCTAAAAGCCCTAACCTAAAACTTTAGTCAAAATACCCCTAATCCACCCCCCCCTGCATCGCTAACACCTAAATAAACCTATTAACCCCTAAACCGCCGGCCCCCCACATCGCAACTACTATAATAAAGCTATTAACCCCTAAACTGCCGCCCCCCACATCGCAATTACTATAATAAAGCTATTAACCCCTAAACTGCCGGTCCCCCACATCACAACACACTACATTAAACTATTAATCCCTAAACCTAACACCCCCCTAACTTTAAATTAAAGTTACAATATAACTATCTTAAAATAAATAAAAACTTACCTGAGAAATAAAAAAAACTAATCTTAAACTATAAATAAACATACCTTGCATTCGTATTGACTGACATTTTCAAATCAGCGAATAGGATGAGAGCTGCTTAAATCCTATTGGCTTATTTGAACAGCCAATAGGATTTAAGCAGCTCTCATCCTATTGGCTGATTTGAATATTTTAGCCAATAGGAATGCAAGGTACCCCAAATATAAAAGGGGTACCTTGTATTCAATCTTCAGTATGCAGCGGAGATCGCATGAAGAGTAGGATCAGCGCTGGATGTCGTTGTAGCCGATCCTGCTCAGCTCCGCGCCGCCACAGGTACGCACCACCAGGATGAAGATAGAAGATGCTCCTGCGATGGATGAAGATGATGTTGCCGCCTGGATGAAGATGGATGTCTGGACTTCAGGAACTGTGAGTACATTTTTTGGGGTTAGTGTCAGTTTTTTTTTTGTTTATTTTGGGGGTGTTTTTTTTTAGATTAGGGCTTTTTTTATTTTTTAATGGGCACTAAACAGCCGATTGCCCTTTTAAGGGCAATGCCCATACAAATGCCCCTTTAGGGGGAAATGAGTAGCTTAGGTTTTTTTTAGACTTAGGTTTTTTTTGGGGGGGGGTTGGTTGGGTGGGGGGGTTTACTGTTGGGGGTACTTTTAATTTTTTTATGTAAAAGAGCCGTTTAAAGTGAATGTAAATTTTGATGCTAAAGTGCCCGGTTTTTAAAACTTTGATTAAAAACAGGGGCACTTTAATTCATCAAAATTTTCATTTCACTCCTGTTGTGAAAAAAAACTTACCTTTTAATCTTCACAGCAGCTCCAGCTTCCTCCACCTGTTTCAAAGCCTCTTCCTGGGTCTAAAATGAGGCATCCAGCTTCCTCCAATTACAGCAGTGAATCAGACACTGAATCCCCCGGGGGGGAAGCTGTGATTGGAGAATGACCTATCAATCATTTCTGACATCAGAAATGGCTTGTGAGACCGAAGGAAGCTGGAGTTGCTGTGAAGTTTAAAAAGTAAGTATTTCTTCACAACAGGAGTGAAATGTAAACTTTGATGAATTAAAGTGCCCCTGTTTTTAATCAAAGTTTTAAAAACCAGACACTTTAGCATCAAAATTTACATTCACTTTAACTTAGGGCAATGCCTTAAAAAAGGCCATTTCAAAGGCTATTAGTCATTTATTGTTAGGGTCATGGGTGCCTTTTTTGTTTTTATAGGGGTATTCGATTAGGTTTAATTTTTATTATTTTGGATAATTTAGTTTATTATTTTTTAATGTTAGATTTTTTTTAATTTTCGTAATTTTAGTGGGTTTATTTTTGTAACGTTATTATTATTTTTTATTTATTTGAATTTTACTGTTTTTTTTGTAATGTTAGATTTTTTCTTTAGTTTTTCGTAGTGTTAGGATTTTTTAATTTTAAAACTTAGGGTTTTTATTTTTCATTTTATTTTAGTTTTTTAAAATAGTAATGTTAGGTTAATTTATAGTTTAAGCTTAGGTTTTTATTTTTTTATTTTACAGGTAAGTTTTTATTTATTTTAAGTTAGTTAGTATATTGTAACTTTAATTTAAAGTTAGGGGGTGTTAGGTTTAGGGGTTAATAGTTTAATTTAGTGTGTTGCGATGTGGGGGGCCGCCGGTTTAGGGGTTAATAGGTTTAGTTTAGTATTTGCTATGTAGATGGGCGGTGGATTAGGGGTTAATAGGTTTAATATAGTATTTGCGATGCGAGGGATGGTGGTTTAGGGGTTAATAGGTAGTTTATGGGTGTTAGTGTACTTTGTAACATTTTTGTTATGAGTTTTGTGAAACATTTTTGTTTTGCAAAATCCATAACTACTGGTCCCTGATCGCGGAATGGATCACGGATAGCTAGCGTTATAGCCAGACCACACAACCTGTAATACAGGCGCAAAGAAAATTCCACGCTCAAAAGCCATTGTTTGAGTGCGGAATGAAGAGTTGCGGTACAGGCTAAAACGCTTGCGGTATAGCCGTACCGCCGCAACTTGTAATATAGGAGACCTGCCATTCCGCCCGCAAAGGTCAATTTTTCAGCGGTATAGCTGCACCGCATTATTTGTAATTTAGCCGATTGACAGCTGCAAAAATTTATGTCAGACATGATTAAGAAACACCCTTGTTCTAAAATGTCAAATATATATATATATATTAAATGATTACTTTAAAATGCTGCATTCGTTTTGTATAATCTTAGTGAGAAATAGGGAGAAAAACATAACTTTTCCTTTATTGCATCTTTCAAGGCATATCATGTCCTGGTCTTACTATTGTCTATGTCTTGCAGAACTTAATTGATGTAGGCTACAATGTCCCATAACCACCATCTTTATCAGTCTCCCCCTGTGGTGAAAATGCTAGATACCTTAATATATCTTAGATTCTTTTAAATATGCCACCTTAAACAGATGGGTGTTCATGTTTAACTGGCTGCTCTTAACTATGCAAAATTCTACATTGCTATGAATGGTTAAATAGAACGCTAATATTAGTGACAACTGCACTGGCACACACTCAGCTTTCTCTATGCACTGTCTGTCACACTCTCATCATAGTCTCTATCCTGGCTGCCACCATCTTGTCACTGGGCCTAGTTGTCATAGCAACATGACACCTCCTGTTAACGGCTGTCATGCTGTGGACAGTTTAAGAGATAAGGTTCAGTGAGAGGTTAAGACACAAAGACCAGACAGACACAAGCACTCAATTAACCCCTCCCCTACCAAATAGTCACAAATTTCATTACTACACAATGAAGATTTAAACTTATTCATAAATCATTGCTCAAAAGCTGAAATTCAAAAGTATTTTGAGCAGTTCATTGAAGAAAAATAATGTCTAGGGGACCCTAAAGGCTGCCCTCACTTATTTGTTGCTTTATTTTTATTTTTTAACTATGTACTGCCTTTTGGTGATAGTAAGGGTTAAAACACCCCCCTGACTCAAGAACAGGCGCTGATTAAAGGATCTTAAAAGTCCCTCCAACAAAAATGCCTTTTTAAATAGTTGACTATTTTAAAACTCAAAAATATTTAAAGGGACACTGAACCCAATTTTTTTCTTTCGTGTTTCAGATAGAGCATGCAATTTTAAGCAACTTTCTAATTTTAATCCTATTATCAAATTTTCTTCATTCTCTTGGTATCTTTATTTGAAATGCAAGAATGTAAGTTTAGATGCCGGCCCATTTTTGGTGAATAACCTGGGTTAGTCTTGCTGATTGGTGCATAAATTCATCCATCAATAAAAAAAAGTGCTGTCCAGAGTACTGAACCAAAAAAAGAAGAAGCTTAGATGCCTTCTTTTTCAAATAGAGATAGCAACCAATGCCCTTATAGCTCCACCTATTTTTCCATATAACCTCTCTGATTTGTCTTTTTATCTCTTCATTTAAAGGAACAGTAAACACCTTGTAATTAGAAGATGATTATGCAGTCTTGCAATAAATTAGCATTTAACATAATTTGAATGCATTATTTGAATGCATTAACACGGTTTGCTGCAAGCATTTCTCAAGAGCCAAACTTCATTCACCTTATTAAGACTAGCCAATCTGAACTTGTTAATGGAATAGAAAAGTCTAGCCACTGTCAATATGTTAACAAAATATCAATTGTTTGCAGTTCCTTATCAGATCATCTCTGCTGAAGCCACTTAGGGACAGATATGTGGCAGGGTTTGGCTTGTGAAGCCTGCCATGTGCACTTCCAGTAGTCAGAATTACTTGAGAAATTACTATACATAATTAAACATAACAATTAAACTTGTTCACTGTCCATTTATCCTCCTGTTTCTACTTATAACTTTACTCTATAATTCATCCCCTCTGTATTCACTGGTTCTAAAAAGAGGTGTGTCCTTGCTGAAGATATTGCACCTCAACTCACAGTCATCCACTATACTGCATGGATAGCAGCAGATCTTAGAACTGAAAGAAAAGAAGTGCCCAGGAAGGAATATTTCATTATTTCTAATAAGGAAGTTCCCCGGGGTAAGCATATATTCATTTAAAGGGACATAATACTCAAATGCTAAATCACTTGAAACTGATGCAGTATAACTGTAAAAAGCTGACAGGCAAATATCACCTCAGCATCTCTATGTAAAACAGGAAGATATTTTACCTCACAATTTCCTCAGCTCACCGGAGTAAGTTCTGTGTAAAAAAGTTATACTCAGCTGTTGCCCAGCTGCAGGTAAACAAAAATAATGAAGAAATGAACAGCAGCCAATCAGCATCAGCAGTGCTGAGGTCATGAACTCTTTTACTGTGATCTCATGAGATTTCATTTAATTCTCATGAGACTTCATTGTAAACTTCCTTAAGCTGAATAGGGAAATAAGATGAGAGTGCACGTAAACTCGCTCCTTCCGCTGTCCCGGGATAGACATACTGATTTGCTGCTTAGAAGTCCTTTACAATGGGATGTGGCTTCTGAGAAACTTTTGAGGTAAAATATCTTTCTTTTTTACATAGAGATGCTCAGGTGATATTTTCTAGTCAGCTTTTTACAGCTATACTTGATCACTTTCAAGTGTTTAAACATTTAGTTATTATGGTCCTTTAAGAGTATGTATACATATAACAAACACTTTAAATTCACATTCCCTCTTTGGAAAACTATGTGCTAATCAGGTGTCCACTGTTTTTAGGTATCCACTAATGGGGCAATGCAGACAATTTAGATGAATGGGTTTTAGCCTCAACCAACCTTAAAGGGACATTATACACTCATTTTTTCTTTGCATAAATGTTTTATAGATGATCTATTTATAGAGCCCATAAAGTTTTTTGTTTTTTTTAAATGTATAGTTTTGCTTATTTTTAAATAACATTGCTCTGATTTTCAGACTCCTATCCAAGCCCCAAAGTTTTATGAGAATACCGTCAGCTACCTTCTCCAGCTTGCTCCTGTTTGTGTAAAGGGTCTTTTCATATGCAAAAGAAGGGGGAGGGGGGAAATGTCTTATTTCCCACTTGCAGTGGGCTTTCCAACTACCTTTTCAACAGAGCTAAACTGTGAGCTTCTAAGTAAGTTTTTTAAACAGTTTTATATTGGATTTTTATATCAGTATCTGTGCATATTATTCTTTATAGTAGTGTCTATTATATGCATTTATAAGATGACCCATATTGGATATATATATATATATATATATATATATATATATATATATATATATGTGATAATATTAATACTGGGAATGGAGCAAACACCATAACACCTTTATCATGATCAGGGCAGCAAGTCCCTTCCCCTGCTCTCAGAAACAGTTATAGCTCTTGACTTAAAAAAAAAGTCACAATTATCAAAAGTAAGCGAATTCTTGTGTGAAAAACCTCTCACCAAAGAATAGATTATATTACAGCATATGATTATTATTATTATTAATAATAATAATAATAATATTAATAATAATAATAGATTCCGTGGTGGGGTGAGAGAGTTTAAATTCAGCATTTTTGAGATTTTTTTCAACATCTGATTGGGAACTTAAACACTGTTTTTTTTGTCATTGAATCTCCTACTTTTTTTAAGCAACAGTGCTGTGAGTGCAGTGACAATTAAAGTGCTTTGTGTACAATGAGAATGAGGATGCTGTGTTTCTAGTGACAATGAGGGTGGTGTGTGTGAAGTGAGGTTGCTGGATGAGTAGTGACAATTAGGGTGCCGTGAAAGTCCTGTGTCACTTCCTTGACTTAGCCTCCAACCTCCTGTTCCTGGATACTCTGGGAAATGTTGGGAGATCTACGATACGTAGGGGTATTCCTGAGGCTGGCATGGTGAGTGACATGGTGATTGATGCCATCTGCATTAAGGCAGAACTTCCCACTGTCCTGTATGCTGTGGGACTGACGTGGGTTGGAAGGTCTGACCTGCTTCCCCCTGCAGCTTCTCAGTGTCTCATGTTTTAAGGGAATGCTATGGCTAACCTCAAATGTTGGGAAATGCTGGGAGTTATGTTAATGGTCCAGGGTGTTACTTGTTAATTATGAGATGTGCACAGAGCTACAGAAGATTTAAATTGAAGGAAATACATTTACTGTGCATAAGAAGTTCATAGGTGATACTTAGATAACCTTTATGTGTGGGCTTCCTGTTAAAATCTTGTTTTAATTTGCAGACCAGACCTGAGGATGCAGAAGTACCCTGGGGACAATTATATTAGATGTACAGGAGCAGTAACAGTTACCATAAAGTTCTGCATATCTTGGTTGAGGGTAGCTATTGGTTTATTCTTTTTCTCCCTATTGAATATTTGCTGACTAACATTAAGTAGTTTGTTCAACCAGTCTGAAGTTATAAGCATTTAATGTTGAGCAAACACAAATTCACACACACATGCATGCACACACTAACACACACAGACACACACACACAAACACATGCATACACAGACACACACACACACACACATGCATACACACATACACTCACACACACACATGCAAACACACGCGCACACACACATGCGCACACACACACAAATGCGCACACACACACTCACACACACATACACACATGCATACACAGGCACACACACATGCATACACACATGCATGCACACACTCACACACACAGACACACACATGCATACACAGACACACACACACACATGCATACACACATACACTCACACACACATGCAAACACACACACACACACATAGGCATACACAAACACTCACACAGATACACACACACATGCATACACACACATGCACACACTCGCACACACATACACATGCACACACTCACACACAAACTCACACACACACACATGCATACACTCACACATATACACACACACACATGCACTCATACACTCATACACACACACTGACACACAGACTCTCTCACACACATATACACACACATGCATGCATACACTCACACACACAGTTGCACACACATACTCACACACACAGACACACACACATGCATATACACATACACTCACACACACATGCAAACACACACGCGCACACACACACACAGGCGCACGCACAAATGCATACACACACACTCACACATATACACACACTCACACATATACACACACTCACACATATAAACACACACATACACATGCACACACTCGCACACAATCTCACACACACATACATGCACTCATACACACACACTCACACACTGACACACAGACTCTCTCACAAACACACTCACACACACATATACACACACACATGCACGCATGCACTCACACACACACTCATACACACGCACTGACACACAGACCCTATTACACACACTCACACACACATCCAGCAGTGTGAGTGCCGCTGTTCATTGGTTTACCAGTATCGTCTACTCCGGACCATTATGCCTTATGCCTGATGAAACAGCCTTTTCAGTGGCATTTTAAGGGGGGTATTTGGATACCCCTGTTCCACTACTTGTGTTTGTTTTTAAATTATTTTTAATAAACTTCTGTGTTTTAAAAAAAAAATACAAGTAGAGAGTGGAAGCACCTTATTTGCTTGTGTCCATTGACTACCCATTGGGACACAAAAACTAGCTTTATCCTGCACCTGTATCCTGACAATTGGGAGAACCTTAATTGAGTGAGCTGATACGCTCTTCTGAAAGTTATCAGTCTGCTTCTACCAGCACATAGGTGTGCTTATCCAGAATGTGAGTACCCTTTTGGCATTGTCAATTTATATGCTTTAATGCTCTGGTTGATCTGCACATGTAGTGCTCTCTCTGCTTCATTTTATCACTGCAGCACACAGGGAGTTCCAGAGGTGGGTGAGCTGACACACCCTATAATTCTTCAGCCTGTACCTACTAGCACATTAGGGTGCTCCAGTAACAGTGAGTATCCATTTGGCTCATATTTCATCAAGTCCAAACGTATGTTTGGTGATTCTACACATGAGGCGCCCCTTTGTTCTTTTTTTCTACACTCTGCAGCTTATCCAGATTAGTCTGTGAGGAGGAAGCAGCCAGCACATGATAGCCTACTTTGGTGAAGATATACTTACCTTAAAGAAGTGTATCCAATTTACTTTGGAACTTTATTGATTTTAGGATTTTGTATGTATGATTAATATATATATATATATTGCATATGGTACATTGTTAATTACCAATCCTTCCATCCTGTTATATATACGCCCCCTCTAGTTCCAGCCTGTCACTACTCTGGACGAGCAGTTCTCGGTGAGGGTTAAATAAATAGACTTGCAGGGTCAGTAATGCTAAAATAATTTGCTCTCAGTTTTCAGTTTTTCTTGTGCATTCACTTAAACATCCTTATAATGCAATTTTAAAGTGATATATTGTTCCCATGAAGCTACACCATAATGTTCCTCAGTGTAATACATTTATAGTTAAGTGCAATTTTTACAAAGGAGACAACAGGGTATTCGAGATACAACACTCCAAGGATCACTCTCTCTATGCTAATCCCTATATAGTTAACAGTCCTCCAGTCCTGTTAACCAAAAATACAAAAAAGGCAAAAAATAAGGGAAGCGCTTAAAAAGCAGAAAGAGATCGCCTATGCAGAAAATATAAGCTAAATTATAAAATATACAAGTATGTGGTATTTGAAAAGAGTGAAAAAAGTGTGTAAAAAACTAAATACAAAAAGAAAATTAACTATACAAATGTTAGTACATTTATTTATGGCAGTAAAACAATAAAAATAAAATTAGTAAGCTAGAATCTAGTGTAATTAATATACAATAAAATGACTAAAAGAATGATGCCGGCATCAGTGGTATACATTATAGATAGTATAAATGCTGATAAAATAAATAAATCTATATATAGAGCTAGTACAATCTCGGTGAATATACAAGAGAAATATGTTGGTTTGTTACATAGCAAATATCGTAACACTATTATGGCTCAAAAAAGGATTTGCAACAAACTGAATGTCAAGTCCCAGAGTTTCACTGATAATAGATGTCTCTTATACGGTATAAGGAAAAGTTTCGTACCTTATATGTACAGTTCCTCTCCATTTGACATCTGAAGTGGGTTTGAGCAGGTTGTAGTAATACAGTTGCGAGTTTGGCTTGGCTTGTAGCCAAAATATTATATAATAGTTCCGTTATAAAGGCAGTGTGGTGTTGGTATAATTAGCTAGTCTTTGAGTACTCCAAGTGGCTACTGTGAAAAAGCAGCGTCCATCCTAATGTGAGGGATGTTTCTATGAAGGGTTTCTGTTCACAGGAATTATGCATATGCTGTGTACTCCAAAGGTCCATGGAGTATTATGCACTTGTACAGGAACTGTTTAGAAAGCAATCTAATGGTTATTGTTAGATTCTGGGACAGGGCTGCAGCTGCCCTGGTCATACCTGGATGGGTGGCAACCTAAGGCTTAACCCCAAAACTTTTTAACTGAGGTGTGCATGCCCTGCGGCTGCCCCTTGCCTGAGTTATGTAGTCAGAATCAGCCGGGTCAGCCACCTCCTCTCAAGTGCCGCTCCACCGATCCCACTCGTCGACTGACTCTACAGCAGCTCCACTTCTTTTTCTAACTCTCTCACCACCTGGCCGTCTGGGAGATCACGTGCACATGTGCGTGATTTCCTCCATCTATGTGCGGCGTGTCTACAGGAAGGCAGGCGGAAGGTAGGCAGCATCACGTGACCTCGGTGAAAAGCCGGTCATGTGACCCCCGCACGGTAAAAAAAATAATATATTTTTTTAAATCATGGCCACAATGATAATCAGTGCACTGCCAACAGAGAAGTTCCGCCCCCCAAAATTTGCAGGCCTAGGCACCGGCCTTGTTGGCCTATGCATAAATACACCCCTGTAGTGTTACGATATTTGCTTTGTAACAAACAAACGTATTTCTCTTGTATTGTACATTTACCGAGATTGTACTAGCGCTACATATAGATTTATTTATTTTATCAGCATTTATACTATCTATAGTGTATACCACTGATGCCGGCATCATTCTTTTAGTCATTTTATTGTATATTAATTACATTGGATTCTAGCTTACTCATTTTTTTTTATTGGTTTACTGCCATAAATAAACGTACTAACATTTTTATAGTTTATTATCTTTTTGCATTTATTTTTTTACACACTTTATTCACTCTTTTTGAATACCACATACTTGTATATTTTATATTTTAGCTTATATTTTCTGCATAGACGATCTCTTTCTGCTTTTCAGCGCTTCCCTTATTTGTTGCCTTAAGTGTAATTTTTACACTGCTTCTCTCCAATTTAAAAATGTATTTTTCACTCATGAATAACTTACGGCTAGATTACGAGTTTTACGGTAAGAGCTGCTTGGTTCTAACTTGCAAGTTATTGTCACCGCTCACTTACCTACAGCCAATAGAATGCAAGCTCAATCCTATTGGCTGATTGGATCAGCCAATAGGATTGAAACTCAATCCTTTTGGCTGATTGCATCAGCCAATAGTATTTTTTCACCTTTAATTCCGATTGGCTGATAGAATTCTATTAGCCAATCGGAATTCAAGGGACGCCATCTTGGATGATGTAATTTAAAGGAGAATTCATTGTTCAAGAAGACGTCGATTGAAGAGGATGCTCCGCGCCGGATGTCTTGAAGATGGACCCGCTCCACGCCAGATGGATGAAGATAGAAGATGCCGTCTGGATAAAGACTTCTGCCCGGTTGGATGAACACTTCTGCCGCTTCATTGAGGACTTCTGCCGGCTTTGTTGAGGATGGATGTCGGGTCTTCAAAAACTGTAAGTGGATCTTCGGGGGTTAGTGTTAGGCTTTTTTAAGGGTTTATTGGGTGGGTTTTATTTTTAGATTAGGGTTTGGGGCAGAAAAAGAGCTAAATGCCCTTTTAAGGGCAATGCCCATCCAAATGCCCCTTTCAGGACAATGGGGAGCATAGGTTTTTTAGTTAGGATTTCATTTGGGGGGTTGGTTGTGTGGGTGGTGGGTTTTACTGTTGGTGGGTTATTTGTATTTTTTTTACAGGTAAAAGAACTGATTTCTTTGGGGCAATGCCCCGCAAAAGGCCCTTTTAAGGGCTATTGGTAGTTTAGTTTAGGATGGGGGGGTATTTTGGGGGGGGCTTTTTTATTTTGATAGGGCTATTAGATTAGGTGTAATTAGTTTAAATATCTGATAATTTATTTTTTATTTTGTGTAATTTAGTGTTTTTTTTGTTTGTAATTTAGTTAATTGTATTTAATTTATGTAATTGATTTAATTGTAGTGTAAAGTTAGGTGTTAGTGTAAGACAGGTTAGGTTTTATTTTACAGGTACATTTGTATTTATTTTAGCTAGGTAGTTAGTAAATAATTAATAGCTATTTAGTAACTAGTCTACCTAGTTAAAATAAATACAAACTTGCCTGTGAAATAAAAATAAAACCTAAGTTAGATACAATGTAACTATTAGTTATATTGTAGCTAGTTTAGGGTTTATTTTACAGGTAAGTATTTAGTTTTAAATAGGAATTATTTAGTTATTAATAGTAGGTTTTATTTAGATTTATTTTAATTACATTAAAGTTAGTGGGTGTTAGGGTTAGGGTTAGACTTAGGGTTAGGTTTAGGGGTTAATAAATTTAGTATAGTGGCGGTGACGTTTGGGGTTGCAGATTAGGGATTAATAAATGTAGGTAGGTGGCGGCGATGTTAGGGGTGGCAGATTAGGGGTTAATAATATTTAACTAGTGTTGCGATGCGGGAGTATGGCGGTTTAGGGGTTAATATGTTTATTATAGTGGCGGTGATGTCCGGAGCGGCAGATTAGGGGTTAATAATTTTATTTTAGTGTTTGCGATGCGGGTGGGCCTCGGTTTAGGGGTTAATAGGTAGTTTATGGGTGTTAGTGTACTTTTTAGCACTCGAGTTATGAGTTTTATGTTACAGCTTTGTAGCATAACACTCATAACTACTGACTTTCAGTTTACACTATGTATCTTGAAGTTTTAGGGTGTACCGCTCACTTTTTGGCCTCCCAGGCAGACTCGTAATACCGGCGCAAAGGAAGTCCCATTGAAAAAGGACTTTTTGAAAGCTGTGGTAGTTACGTTGCGTTACGGCCAAAAAAGTGTGCGGTGCCCCTAAACCTGCAAGACTCGTAATACCAGCGGTAGTAAAAAAGAGCCTTAACGCTGCTTTTTCACTCATACAGCAAAACTCGTAATCTAGCCGTTAGTAAATAGTGAACAAAATTACTTCAAATTTGTGAATTTGCATGACAAAGAAAACAGCAAAAATTTTAGCTAAATTTGTTGATCAATTCAAATAGTAAAACCATTTAAAAATCAGAGCATTTTTTAAACATATTATGGAGATATTGTGGCTGTGTGTATATGTGTGTGTGTGTTTGTGTGTGTCTGTGCGCATGCACAAGCTATGCAATATGTTGTTTACCCTGATCCCTGGCAAAACTTTTTTTTAAATAATACAAATAAATTCAGAATTAGAAGTGTTTAAATATTTATACATAGTGCTTTAATAAACTCTAGATTCACAATCTTAAAGGCTCTGTATTGCAGTTTTCAAGCTGTCTTGTATACACAGAGCCTTGGGATTCCCCATTTGCTTTAATTATCTGATGTGCCAGCCCTATTAGGAGTGTACGGTGTGTTTATTGCTCAGAGTCCCTAGTGTAACAGGGAGGTGTAAGGGATGAAATCTTATAGGAACCCCCAGTGGGTACAGAGATTGCATCAGTTGAAAATTGACATGTGCTGTCTGTTGCAGGGCACAGTCAACCTGTAAATATATACAAGGAAAATATTATAATGAGAACTATAAGTTATTAAAAGACGATATAGAGAATGAGGTGTATGAGAATATGGTATCTGGAGGGACTGATGATCTAATAGGTGTTGTAATGTAGTTAAATAGGGAGAGTTTTAGACATATTTTAAATAGACAGAGAGGTGGAATAGTAAAGTTCAAGTTTGTCTCACTTCAGGATAAACGTAACCAAAAACAGATAAAAACCCAGAATCAGACTTTCCCACCTAAATTCTGATATCAACAATCTACCTCTGGGATACCTCTGTTTTTATTGAAACAGGTGAGTTAAGATGAGTTGCAGAGAGGGGTTGTATAGGGCGATTTTAGTGAAAGGTTATATGGAGAGTTGGGCAGTTTATTGTGTAAGGTTTTTTAGAAATCATAGAAGTAAACTATATATACTGTGTATACATACAATATATATATATATATATATATATTTATATATATATATATATATATATATATATATATAGAGAGAGAGAGAGAGAAGAGTAGATCATCTCTAAATCCATGTTATAAAAAAGGTATGAAAAAGGTCAAAAGTTTTATAGGAGTCAAGATAATTATTAGGTGAATTAGGTAATTAGGTGAAATTTGGATTCCATGGGTTTAAAGGGTGTATTTTTAAGTAAAAAAAATTGAAGCCTTTTTTTCTACTTATGGTCATAGACAAGAAGTCAGAAAAACATGACTTAAACAATGGCAAACATAGTTGGCAACTCACATTTTGACAGCAATGGTTCCACAGCTCAGTTGCACAAAAAACTCAGATGGTACTTGTCATGAGATGCAGGACACAGCATAGAAGGTACAACACTATTTTATTGCAGAGCATAGAAGTAAACAGCTTGTACAACACATCTAATTTAGTAACTGCGACATAGACAATAATAACTATAAGCCCCGCCCCCATTTTTTAGAGTACATAAAATAACAAGGTATACACGAAGAATACAAAAATAGTTTTGTTTAGTGTATAACAAATAGCAAGTTAAAGAGAATATATATGAACAACAAGAAATGCAATCCTGACTTGAACATTGGGGTAGACTACCCTAGTCCACAGTGACCATGGGATTATTCTGCTCATTCTTCCGGTCACTGCTCTAACTTGTGCTAATCCCAATATCAGGCTGGAAGTTTTACCACTTTTCCACTTGACGTCATTTTACATGAACTGTCCTCTGATACAGAAGAAGGTGATTGATAGTCTGCTGGAAGCAAAGAAGTATCCCCTCTGTGATCTTGCTGAGGGGAAGGCACCCCTCTTAAAACAGGGGGTCCCATCAGCGGTAGCTCTGAGGCATCCAGTCCCAAATTCTCTGGTACTGGCTGAAGATTTCTTCTATTTTGACGTGTGACTGTCCCTCCATCAGTAAGGACTACATAAGACCTTGGTTCTGGAAAGCATCCAATTACTGTAGCAGGTTTCTTCCATTTCTTCTCATCATCCAGTTTAACTCTGACACTTTGCCCCACATTCAGCTCCTGCAAGGGCCTCGCAAAATGTTTTCTGTCATAGAAGAATCGATAACCCCTTTTAGCCTCTTCATCCCTCCTAAGAACCTCGTCCCGAGGAACAGAGCTAGTTGGCTGGAAGACACCTACTGAGGGCAAAGTGGTGCGAATCTGATGTCCTAGCATCAGCTGAGCCTGACTAAAACTCATGGATTGGATGGGGGTTGCCCCATAGGCCAAGAGAGCTAGGTACGGCTCAGATTGCTTCAAAATGAACTTTGTTGTTTGAACTGCCCTTTCAGACATTCTGTGGGTAATGTGGACTTGACGTAGAATGGACAAAATCATATTCCCTGCTGAAAGAACTGAACTCCCTGGAAGCAAACTGCATTCCGTTATCACTCACTAACTCCATTGGTATGCCCCACTGGGCGAATAAGCTCTTGAGACGAGTGATAACGGCTTGACTGGTAAACTCATTCAAGGGTGCAATCCCCAAATACCTGGAATAGTAGTCAATCACGACTAGGTACTTTTTCCCGTGCAGTTCTCACAAATCCGCAGCTATTTTCTGCCATGGGCCTGCAGGCAGCGGAGTAGAAATCAAGGGCTCCCTTCTCTGAGTAGGCCGTCGTTCCCAGCAAAAGGCACATTTTGACACATGGCTTGCAATGTCGGAACTGATCCCAGGCCACCATACTGCCGTTGCTGCCCTTTCTCTGCACTTTGTAATGCCCAAGTGGCCAACATGAATCCTGCTTAACATCTCCTGCTGCATGCTAACAGGAATAACAATGCGGTCCTGGAACAGCACCAACCCATCCAGCTCTGTGAGCTGCGACCTCTTTGAGTGGTAAGAACTTGAAGATATCCAGGTTGTCCGGCTCTCGGGCCAACCTTCTTTTATGTACTTAATAACTTCTTGAAGTTCTGTATCTAAACGTGTCTCCTTTCTTATTTGCTCTAGCTTCCCTTACAATATGGATTTGGATGCCAGAACTGAATCCACATACACTTTCACATCTGATTCTGTTGAAGACTCTTCAGCAACAGCCAGCGGGAGCCTGGAAAGTGTATCTGCCACTACCAGTTGTTTCCCCGGCATATGCACTGCCTGAACGTTGAACCTGAGCAGCCTCATCAGAAGTCTCTGGCATCTTAGGGGTATTTTGTCAATATCATAGGAGTTGATTAGAGGGACTAGCAGTTTATGGTCAGTCTCCAGACTAAATTTCTCACAGGCCCAAACTGCAGCCAGGCACTCTTTCCTGCTCAATAGGTTGTTAACACACTGACCTCTAATTACTTGTACCCACATGGTGAATTTCCTCTGCTTGTACTCACAGCTGGCAAGAAATGTCCCCGCACAATCGATGCGGCCACCAGGACTATGAACTTTCGTTGTAACTTTTGCCAGCTGAGGTTGTTGAGGCAGTTTTATGAATGCTGCAAGGGACATAACAGTGATGTCTGCTCCCGTGTCAATCTTGAAGGCAACCTTGGCTACCATTACAGTAAGGGTAACCTGCCAATCTTTGTCTGAACCAGACCGTTCAACAACAGACCCTACAAAGGACACTTCTTGACCCTCCTGGTCACTACCCACCTGCATCTCCTTAATGTATTCAGTTTTACACACCACTTCAAAATGACTCATTCAGTTACACTTTCTACATCTTTTATCTTTAACGGGCATACGACATTCTGATCATGGGTACGGTTACACCTTGTGCAGCAAGCCTGTTTTCTTCCCCTTCTTGGAAAGAAAGGCATTGAACACTGGCTCCACATCTTTACCCATAGAGTATGAAAGAGAATTAACTTGTACTTCACCATGGCTGACGCCATGTGGGCCAAGCTGCAGACTGAGAGAAATCAAAAGGCTCAGGTGGGGTAAACTTCGATATCGTCATTAATCAGGAAACAGAAGCGGAGGGAAGTACTTCTGAAACCATGTCATGAGATGCAGGACACAGCATAGAAGGTAAAACGCTATTTTATTGCAGAGCATAGAAGTATACAGCTTGTACAACACATCTAACTTAGTAACTGCGACATACACAATAACGGCTATAAGCCACGCCCCCACCGGTGACATCACCTCCCACTCTCATCATAGTACTTAAGGTACAAATTCTAGGCAACGAAAGAGCCATTGAACATCTAATGTAGGTGACTGAGCATGTAAGCACAGGATGCAGGCTGACTGTCTCGTCTTCACATACAGGAAGCAACTATCCTGTTCCTGAAGATGTGGCAAATGCTCTATAAATAAGGAACCAATATTAGAATGGTAGCTAGAGTTATGTTTAAACCTCTTAAAAGTATCTTGTTTTTTTAAGAAATTATGCAGAGATTGGAGATTACAGGTGGCGACATCTGCCTCATGTCACTAAAGTGTGCAGTTAAATATAATTTTATCTCTTAGCTTCCAATGAGGGCTATGTCATGTTACCCGCAATAACAGATTCCAAATCCTTAAGGGTTATGCACATTATTGTACCTTGATTTGCTCACCGATCTTCAAGAAGATGGCTTCCTAATTTCTTGTTATTCACGCTTTACAGTTTCAGTACTGTTAAAATCCTACATAAGAAGATATATATATAAGTCCTTCTAATTGAAATCTGTAGTCTTGTTCTTGTTTTAAAATGTAGATCATACCAGACCAGAATATGGGGCTTTCACAATCCATACATGTAAATATTGTAAAAACAAAATAATTTTAACATATTAAAAGTGGCAATATAGTGATTGAGCAGTCATGCCAAGTATGCCCTTCATGCCTACATACAATAGGCATTCAGATGGTTTAGCGGTGGTGAGGATGGAAACAGATTTCAATAGGTTCCTTCTGAATTCATAATTGTGCAACCCCATTTTCAAGCTTGTTTATGAAGATGCCATTGCTAATAGGGACAATCACAACTGGGCGAGTGTGACTAAGAAACAAACATTCACAGAAAGAGATTGCTCCATGCCATTTCTAGATGTTGGGCTCCTGAAGTCACTTTTCCAGCAGATCCTCTTAACTTACGAGAAATCACATACTCAACAAATATATATGTGTAAATGAACCTACACATATGTAAATGTGTGCTCCGCCACTGCAGACAGTCTATACAAAAATGATGAATACAGCCGTAATGAATCAATACCATGTATGTTACTACACCTCAAAAATGTCTCTTGTTGTCATTGCACATATGCAATATAGTAGAATTATTCCAAATAGTCTTAGATTACTTGCAAACAGGTGTGTTATTTGAAAAGGCAAAACTGGTCTTGTAAAAGGTGTTGAAAAGACGCTTAAAAATAGATTGTGATCGTTGGATCAGGCTGTACTTTGTATTAACAGCTGACTACATGGATATTCTTCTGACTATGGTTACATTTTGACTTTTTTTTATAAGGCTGTTTTTTCACCTGGACTTTTCAGGAATTTTTTAATAAATATTTTGATTGTGTCAAAATGAAATGTGACGTTTTTGCCAGAAAAAGAGCTGAAAAGGTCTCAGCCAATAGGTTGTGATTGACCCTATAGTTCTGTAATATGATATTGCCTTCTTAGAATAAAATATTATGAGGGAAGTAAAATCCATGTTTCTATATGTAACTTAATCACATACACAGCTCAACTTGTGTATAGAACACTTTACCTCACACATTGCACATGGCAAATTTTCCTTGTGATATTTCACTGAGGCCCTATATCTGGCACATGACTTGGTGACACCTTTTTACAGTGATATACACTGTACCTGTCATTTTCTCTGTAACAAACTTTATATCAGTGTTTCTTAACTCCGGTCCTCAAAATGTCTGTGACCTGCCAGATTCAAGATTTCCCGTCTGAGCACAAGTGAGTCACTTACGGTGAGTGAGCGGCTGGCCAACCCAAGTAGTAAAATACAAACTGGCCTGCACACAGGTTATAAGGGCTCAAAGATATGAGATCTCAGGTGTTAGAAAAAAATAAGGCAGACAGGCAAAGGCAAATACTGAGATACATACATATACACGTCTAAATATGTATATGTGTATATATATATATATATGTATGTATGTATGTATGTATGTATATATATATATATATATATATATATATACACTGTATAAGTGTGTGTCTACATATGTATGTATGTATGTATTTATACGTCTATATATGTATTCACAGGCATATATACACATATAAACACATAAATGCATATGTATAACTATATAGACATATAGATAAGTGCATTGGAGCCCTTTCCAGTTAAGTAGATGAAAACATGAAAAAACATATTTATGCAATATTAATTTTTAATAAAGGTTTTAGCTATGTTTTTACTGTAAATATTTCACATTCCGGTGCCGTATATAGCAGAATATGTTCAAAGTATTTCTAAATAGATATGTATGTATATATATATATATACATATATATATATATATATATATATATATACATATATACAATCATGTATATAAATATATATATATATATATATATATATATATATATATATATACATAGTATATACTTTATATATATACACTGTATATATATATATATATATATATAGATATATATATCGCACCAAAATACCATCAAATATATGTAGAAATATGTATTTATGAATAAATAGAACATATTCTGCTATGTGAAGAACATTGAAATGTAAAATATATTCATATTTTTATTTCGGATTAGCGCACATAAGAACATGCTATCGGGTTTGCGCAAGAGTGGGGTGTTAGATTTTTTCAACTTTTTATTCACTGTTGACTTCTATGGGGGAATAAGTGAATGTGTACGTGATATTTGAACTTCAGCTTTTTGAGCTCGTCTGGTTAGTGCGAGAGCGAAAACAGTTTACTTTTAACTCATAATATGAGTGCAACCTGACAAGGGCAAAAAACTTACTTCTAGTGCAACTAATGCCCGAGCGGGAGCTTTAATGGCCCATTATTGGCATCAGGGCAAAAATAATTAAAGGGCAAATACTAAAGTACCCCTCACGAAGGCTCCTGGCACATGTACCACAGATTGAGAAACAAGACACTACACTACTTGATCTGTGCTTTTTATGGGGATTTGGCTTCTAAATTATTTTAGATAATTATTGAAAGAGAAAACAGTCTGAGCACTCGCTCACATGACTTATAAACAGCCTACCTTAGTTTCATGCCATTCTTTCAATACGGTGTGTGATTAGACAGATACTCTCAGTTTATGGCAGGTGAGATGTGTTCAATAAAAAATGTTATATACAAAATACTAATGTCTTTCCCTGTTTTTAAACCAAGACATATTCACTTATGAGCAAAAAATGTTCCAGCTCTCTCTAATATTGAAAAATCATTGTGTTTTTGAGGGGAGCATATAAGCAAATTAAAGTGACAGTAAATCCTATTTTTTTTTTTTTTTTTTAAATAAATGCCACCTTTTTTTAAAAATAAATGCCACCTTCATTCATCAGTTTTTTTAAAAAACGTATGAAAAGGTGCCTTTATTTCGCCATGGCTTCACAGCTAAGTCTAGCGGCTCTGGCAGCCCATGGCACTGTTCATTTTGTCGATGACTTTCCACCTCTGAGCCTATACCTACAGCATAATGCCGATCGGGCCAACATGACTATTGGATAAGAGTTGTAAATGTCACCTTATTGAAAAAATTAGCAGTGCCACGGGCCGCCAGAGCAGCTTAGCTAAGCAATGAAGCAGCGGTTAAATAAAGGCACCTTTTAATCAGCTTTTTTAAACTGATGAATGAAGGTGGCCTTTATTTTTACAGATGGAAAATCCTAGCATTTCTGAAACGCTAGGATTTACCATCTCTTTAAGCCAGTTGTAATCTCAGTAGCTCTCTGACTACGGGGGAATTTTGCTAAGACAATTATCAATTGAAAATGATTGAAATTCCTTTTCACAAATAACTGTAAATTCCCTACTGATAATAGAATATATCTATTCTAGATAGCAATTAATAATACATGTAGTGATTTTCCTTTGGGTGGGTGAAATCTCTGTCAAAAACACAATGAAGTTGAAGAATCTGTCAGTGAATTTGTGCCATTTATTCATTTGTATTATATTTTTACTGGGTCTGTAACAGCAACTTAAACTTAACAAGTCTGTGAAGTGTTTTAGCTTTGGATTTATTTGGATGATTTAAAATAAAAGTATAAATCTAACATTCTGCATTTATCACCCTGCAGTGTGGGTTTGTGACATTGCCCATTAGCTATTCTATATCTCTAGAGCTGTCTTGAACATTACTGCAAATGCTTGAGGGGATCCATGTATAAAATAGATTAAGAAGCTAAAAAGTGAAATTTAAATTTGATGTCCTTAAATAGAATCACTAGTTGCACTAGAAACACTGTGTGCTGAGGAAATCTGTATATACACTTATGTGAAGAATGGGCAAACTCACACTCCAAGGCTGATATATTCATGCAGATATACAAGTAGGAAGCTTAGTACAGTAGTACAGTAGAAATGGATTACCACATATTCCATCAAAGTCACATGACATACAACTATATCCAAATGATGACCCCAGGAGATTTGACCTCAAAATGTCTGCAACCCTAAACCCCTGGTAGTTATTTGTCGGGTTATATCAAAGTATGAAAAATAAGTGCCCCAAATTGACAGCTAAATGCACACAGACACACATATGTGTGAGTTTGCATATGTTGCATCTATATAGAGAAGGCAGAAATCAGACAAATAGCAACAACAAAAAAGAAGCAATTTGTGTGTTTTAGATGGTGAAATTTTGGGGAGTAGTAGGTGATGGGAACATACTGGAGAGTTTATCTTTGGTCTTAAGCAGCTGGACAACCTTTAGATAGAAAGATAGATAGACAGATATACAGACAGACATAAAGACAGACAGACAGGAGATTTGGAGATAGTTTATTTGAAGAAATAGAAGTTGTTAGGAGATTGTATACAGAAACAAAGGATGTTCTGTGAGGAAATATTATAAACAGGTGTGAAATGTTAGAGACAAGAGTTATATGGGTGGATTAGAGGCAATATAGAAGTGGTTTAAGGACCAAAGTATTTTAGTCTATTTTTCTCTGTCTGTCTCCTTCTAGTTTTCTTTTCCTCTCTCCCTTTTCACTGAATCTCCCCGTTGCCATGGTAACAGGCTGCCTCTTCTCTGCACGCCACTGAGACAAATTTTAATTTTTAATTGCTCCTCGCAGTCAAAATCTTACTGCTGCTTCCAGGGCAGAAATGTGTGTGTGCTTTCGAGGGAGAGAAAGATTGTGGAGAACCGGGGAAGGGAGGGACGGTGTTAAAGCAGACATTTAACTTTAGAAAAAAAATATGTAAAAAAAGATGGGTAAGTCAGAGTATATAGGTGCAGAATGGATTTTGGTAGAATTTAATTTCTGCAAATTAGAAGATGCAAAGACGATAAGAGAGGCTAACTAATTTCAAATGAAAATGTAATTAATAAGTTTGACTTTACATGAATAGAGAAAATGGAGCAAGGAATATAAGTTTTATATTTAGACTGAAAGATTTTACTAGGGTTGATTAGAGAATACATGAGACAGTGACTTGCATATCATTTTTTTTTGTAGTGAGTGATTAAAAAAAGAACTAAGATAGTGAAATGTTTATAGTGATTACCTTAAATTAACATAAAGCACACACATTTTCTATAATGCATATGAAAGAGCTATATTTAAGTGTGCTAAAATATTTTGCTGCATGAGATAGGTCAAATTAAAGCTGTTTAAACTGATTTTGAAACAAACAGGATTACAGTCGGATAGATAGCTCAGCAGCTAAAGTAACTGCCACAGTTCTGTTGATGGGCAGACACACCTCCGTGAGATACAAATGAATCAACTCCGCAATAAAAATGCTCTTAAAAAAGGGGAAAAAAATGTAATACATTTAAATACAACAACAGCAAAAATTATGATTTCTAAAGTCCATTTAAAAGAGAGACAAACAGAAAGTAGAGTTGTGTCAGTTTTCAATACAAACAATGGTTGAAAAATCCGTTTTGGACCTAGAAGCCATTTAAACCCCCCCCCCCCCCCCCCACCAAAAAAATGTTTTGCTTCAACAGCTATTACTACTGATTGCAGATGCAGTAAGTATTTCGAAACAAAAAATTGTAAGGAGCAACTTAGATTTGGAAGGAGCCAGACACCCTTGGGAATATTCAGCCTTTGGAAACAGACACAACTTCTTTAGTCGGTACTTACTATGTATAATAGCATAGCTCTTGCAGTATGAAAAAGATACAAATCTAGTCTTTATTTAATGGAAAACTACACTTAATTATTTGCAGTGGTTTTTATATCTCATACTACTAGTGCATGTGGTAAATTTAATGTCATGCAAAAGTTCTAATTCTTCTAATTGCTTAAAACTTTCATGTTTCTACAGAACTGATAAACATGTTTTTAAACAAGAACACTATATATATAAACATGGGTTGAAAAATACTGGTTTACTAGTCAGGGGGTAAAAGCAACTAGCCCAGAGGCAAAAAATTACTAGTCCTCTCAAAATTTAAGATAGGAAAAAGACAAATTTCTAAGTCATCCGCAGCAATTTCTATTTTGTCCGGGACTAGTGGACCACTGTAAATTTCAAGCACTGTATATATATATATATATATATATATATATATATATATATATATATATATATATATATATATATACAGTGATTTCGGGAAACGGCACACACCAACCATACCAACCAAATTAGCCAATAGAATGAGAGCTGCTTAAATCCTATTGGCTGATTTGAATAGCCAATAGGATTTTAGCAGCCCTAATTCCTATTGGCTGATTCAAAATTTTCAGCCAATAGAAATGCAAGGGACGCTATCTTGAATCGCGTCCCTTGCATTGAAGATTCAGTGTATGGCGGCGACCGTATGAAGAGGATGCTCCGCGCCTGAAGTCTTCAGGATGGACCTGCTCCGCGCCCCTGGGATCAAGATAGAAGATGCCGCCTGGATGAAAATTTCTTGCTGCCTGGATTATGACTTCAACTCCGGGATGAAGATCGTTCAAGCGGTTCTTCAAAAACTGTAAGTGGATCGTCAGGGGGGTTAGTGTTTTTTGGGTGGGTTTTTATTTTAATTTAGGGTGTGGGCAATGTAAAAGAGTTAAATGCCCTTTTAAGGGCAATGCCTATACAAATGTCTTTTTCAGGGCAATGGGTAGCTTAGGTTTTTTTAGAAATAGGTTTTTTTTATTTTGGGGGTTGGTTGGGTGGTGGGTTTTACTGTTGGGGAGTCTTTGTGTTTTTTTACAGGTTAAATAGCTGATATCTTTGGGGCAATGCCCCACAAAAGGCAGTTTTTGAGGGCGATTGGTAGTTTATTGTAGGCTAGGTTTTTATTTTTTATTTTGATAGGGCTATTAGATTAGGTGTAATTCTTTTTATTTTTGATAATTTTGTTTGTTATTTTCCATAATTTAGTGTTTGTTATTTTTTGTAATTAGATACTTTGTAATTTTTAGAGTAGTGTTAGGATTTTTTAATGTGTAGTTTAATTTTATTTAATTGGTAGTTAGTTTAGTTTAGTTTAATAATTATATTAGTTTAATTGTTAGTTTAAACTTAGTTTTTTTTATAGTTTTAAATTAATTTAAGCTAGGGAAATTGTAATTTTAATATAAGGTTAGGGGGGCGTTAGGTTTAGGGGTTACTAGTTGGCTTTTGGTTTAGGGGTTAATAGTTTAACTTAGTATATTTCGTTGTGGGGGACTTTCGGTTTAGGGGTTAATAGGTTTATTATATTAGCGGCGGTGTAGGGCTTAATAACTTTAGTATAATGGGGGCGATGTGGACAGACGGCAGATTAGGGGTTAATAATAATTAAATAGTGTTTGCGATGCAGGAGGGAGGCGGTTTAGGGGTTAATAAGTTTATTATAGTGGTGACAATGTTGGGGAGCGGCGGAATAGGGGTTAATAATTTTTTTAAGTGGCGACGATGTCGGGAGCGGCAGATTAGGGGTTAATAAATTAATTATAGTGTTTGCAATGCGGGAGGGCCTCGGTTTAGGGGAATAGGCAGTTTATGTTTAGTTATGAGTTTTATGCTACAGCTTTGTAGTCTAAAACTCATAACTACTGACTTTAGATGGCGGTACAGATCTTGTCATTTTAGGCTGTAACACTCGCTTTTTAGTCTTACCGCAAAACTCGTAATACCGGCGCTATAGGAATCCCATTGAAAAAACATAATTTTTAACGCTGAAAATACCATATTTTCAGCGTTAAAAGACGAACGCACAAACTTGTAATCTAGGTGAAAGTGTTGTACAAAGGGTGAGGTAGAGGTGTGGCCATTCCTAGTGCTAGACAAATGTTCACAAATCCTGGATCTGGCACAACGGATAGTAACACACATGTATTGCAGATTGCATAAATCACAAGTTAACAAATACATAACATAATTCAGAAGTTCACACAATCCTTTCTCTGAAATGTTTCATGGGGTACTGTGGATCTAAAACTACCACCTGTTATGACAGAATCACCCACTTTACAGCGAATATTTGCACAAAAAAACCTACATTTGAAATCTTGCAAAGAGCTGTTTGTGTTGATTTTTAGTTATTAGATGTGTAGAAGAAAAGATATTACCAATACTTATTACCAATTCTTACCCTGAAAGAAAATGCCAGCAAATGATCTTACAAATGTCAAAATACTGTTCATTATAGCCAGTGACAACTGTAACCCCTTGAAAATCTTGTCCCCTTTTTGCTGGCTTATCTTTCAACAGACAGAGTGAACTTTCTGTCTCTATTAACAATACAACCCCTATCTAGCGTTTTAATTAAAAAATAATCTGACTTTTAGACACTATGTGCCAGATTACAAGTGTAGCAGTAATTACTGATCATGCACGTGCTCTAACTATGCTAGAATAAAAAATTGTGTGCACCTCAGAAACGGCGCGCATTACAAGTTGATATCAAAACATTTTCACTTGTGCGTTAACCTGGCACAAGATATTAACATTAACCCATAGGGGACGATTTATCAAGGGCCAATGGGACCCTGATGCTCCTGTTTCCACGCAAGCCTTCAGGCTCGCCGGAAACAACAGTTAAGAAGCAGCGGTACTAAGACCGCTGCTCCTTAACTCATCCGCCTCTGAGGCAACCCGATCAGATACGATCAGGTTGAGTGACACCCCCTGCTAGCGGCCGATTGGCCACAAATCTGCAGGAGGGCGGCATTGCTCAAGCAGTTCACCAGAACTGCTTGTGCAATGTTAAATGCGGACAGAGCATGCTGTTGGCATTCAGCGATGTCGGGCGGACATGATTCGCTGCAGTGAATCATGTCCGCCAGTCATTTGGTAAACCAGCCTCATAGACTTCAATAGAGTGCGAAAAATGGAAGAAACACCCAACTCGTGTGTGAATCTGATCGCATTTTTTCACATGCTCTAACCAGATATGAAATATTAATATTTCCCATTCCAATGGTCTTCACATAGCAGAATATGTTCTACCCCCTATACTGCCGCTCCCGAAGCCCACCGCACCTAAATAAAGTTATTAACCCCTAAACCGCCGCTCCCAGAGCCCACCGCAACTCTAATAAAGTGTTTAACCCCTAAACCGCTGCTCCCTGAGCCCACCGCCACCTACATTATACATATTAACCCCTAATCTGCCCTAATCTGCCCCCCTACACCTCCGCCTCCTACATTATACTTATTAATCCCTAAACCGCCGCTCCGGAACCCCGCCGCAACTAAATAAAATGTTTAACCCCTAAACCGCTGCTCACAGACCCCGCCGCCACCTACATTAACCTAAGTCTAACCCTAACACCCCCTAACTTAAATATAATTTAAATTAATCTAAATAAATATTCCTATCATGAAATAAATTATACCTATTTAAAACTAAATACTTACCTATAAAATAAGCCATAAGATAGCTACAATATAACTAATAATTACATTGTAGCTATCTTAGGGTTTATTTTTATTTTACAGGCAAGTTTGTATTTATTTTAACTAGGTACAATCGTTATTAAATAGCTATTAACTATTTAATAACTACCTAGCTAAAATAAATACAAATTTACCTGTAAAATAAAACCTAACCTAAGTTACAATTACACCTAACACTACACTATAATTAAATTAATCCCCTAAATTAAAATAAATTAATTACAATTAAATAAAATTAAATAAAATTAACAAAAGTACAAAAACAAACAAACACTAAATTACAGAAAATAATAAAATAATTACAAGAATTTTAAACTAATTACACCTAATCTAATTAAAGTGATATACACAAACTAACAATTTGTTTCATATGATATCAAGTTCCCTGTATGGTGCTAACAATTAACCTAGCAAATATCCTAAGTGTGAATGCAAGCGAATGTTAACAAATAAAGGCTATAATAATTCCAGTATGAATGATATATGATAACCTCCTAAGGGGGATCTCGACACAGGTAATAAAGAGCCTTACTTAGCACATATGCGCAATAGCATTTCACATGATTTAAGGAGCAGACACTAATGTAATTTAAAGGGACATACTACTCATATGCTAAATCACTTGAAACTGATGCAGTATAACTGTAAAAAGCTGACAGGAAAATATCACCTGAGCATCTCTATGTAAAAAAGGAAGATATTTTACCTCACAATTTCCTCAGCTCAGCAGAGTAAGTTCTGTGTAAAAAGTTATACTCAGCTGCTCCCAGCTGCAGGTAAAAAAAATAAAAAAATGAAGAAATGAACAGCAGCCAATCAGCATCAGCAGTGCTGAGGTCATGAACTCTTTTACTGTGATCTCATGAGATTTCACTTAACTCTCATGAGATTTCATAGTAAGCTGAATAGGGAGAGTGCACGAGGCTCATCCCCTTACCTGTCCCAAGACAGACATATTAATATGCTTCTTAGAAATCCTTTACAATGGGATGTGGCTACTAAGGAACTTTTGAGGTAAAATATGTTCCTTTTTTACATAGAGATGTTCAGGTGATATTTTCTAGTCAGCTTTTTACAGCTATACTGCATCACTTTCAAGTGTTTAAACATTTGGGTATTATGGCCCTTTAATGTTACCATTAATAATATAATATTCTCCCTGCATATTATCACAGATGATTTTAGTGACTGTATAATGTTGCAATTATAATTAAAGTGATATACGCTTATATTTATGGTGACTCATATGGCATAAAACCTAATCTTATACTACTAATAATTTATTCAGTTGATATCTGAGAGGGGGCTATTATACTCCGGTTACAAAAAAACACGCTCACCCTAGGATGGGGCATAAATGTTAATCTCATACCACTGATAATCTATTCAGTTGATATCTGAGAGGCGGCTATTATACTCCTCTTACAAATAGATACGCTCATTTTAGGAGCGGATACTTATGTAACTCAACTGGAAATGTTACTATGGGTAATACATATGCTTGTACTAGCAACACAATATATCCTCTGTAGGTTATTTAAGATGGCCTTAGTGCCCGTATAACGCAGAGACTATAATCCAAGTGATATACACCCACATTTAAGTTGACTTAAGGTACATATATTAACCCCGTATTACTAATAACACATTTAGTTAATATTTGAGGTGTAAATGCAGGGCTCCATGTGGAAATTATGCTAACTACCATTCACAGTGAACATCAACTTTATGACTATTGCTAGGGGAACACTATACCTGGGACAATAGTATTATGTGCAACATTATTTAGTTATCGGATAGTTTGTATTTACAGACTATGAAATAGTATTATTATATTTGCACTTACTATTTAGTCACCCTAATAATAGTGACCTTCTGATTGTACTATAGTCAATATAGCGCTGCGGAATCTGTTGGCGCTCTACAAATAACCGATAATAATAATAATTGACAAGCTCGACAATTCCTGATCAAGGGCTATTTAACATAATCACTTAGTGACTTACACCAGTGATTTTTATATTATACAACCTAACATCATATATTGTATCTGGTGTTAATATTTATAGTCTTTGACCTAACACTAGTGGCGTTTATTCATTTTCTCACCAAAGTTAATATTAGAAATAATCACAACCATAGTGTGGTTCACCCCTTTATAACCAGTTATTGTACTGATACATTGCCATCATTTTAGTTTTAAACATACCCTGATTTTAACACATTCTAATAAAGTTTAATTTTTAATATGTGTGACTTTTTTCCATAATCCTAGTATTTTAAGGGTCTTATTTGAGTGCTTATATAGTATCTTTTGTTGTTTAGTTCCTTTAACTAACAATTTTTCGGAAGGACCTAATCTAATTCCCCTAATAAAATAAAAAAGCCCCCCAAAATAAAAAAAAAATCCCTACCCTATATTAAATTACAAATAGCCCTTAAAAGGGCTTTTTGCGGGGCATTGCCCCAAAGTATTCAGCTCTTTTACCTGTAAAAAAAAATACAATACCCCCCCAACATTACAACCCACCACCCACACACCCAACCCTACTCTAAAACCCACCCAATCCCCCCTTAATAAAACCTAACACTACCCCCTTGAAGATCACCCTACCTTGAGACGTCTTCACCCAACGGGGCAGAAGTGGTCCTCCAGATGGTCCGAAGTCTTCATCCTATTCGGGCAGAAGAGGTCCTCCAGACTGCCAGAAGTCTTCATCCAGGCGGCATCTTCTATCTTCATCCATCCGGAGCGGGTCCATCTTCAAGCCAATCTGAATTAAGGTAGGAAAAATCATATTGGCTAATGCAATCAGCCAATAAGATTGAGCTCACATTCTATTGGCTGTTCCAATCAGCCAAAAGAATGCGAGCTAAATCCTATTCGCTGATTGCATCAGCTAATAGGATTTTTCCTACCTTAATTCCGAATGGCTGATAGCATTCTATCAGCTAATCGGAATTCAAGGGACGCCATCTTGGATGATATCATTTAAAGGAATATTCATTCGTCGGGTAGTCGTCGGCCTGGAAGGATGCTCCGCGTTGGCTGGCTTGAAGATGGACCCGCTCCGCTCCGGATGGATGAAGATAGAAGATGCCGCCTGGATGAAGATGCCGCCTGGCCATCTGGAGGACCTCTTCTGCCCGGATAGGATGAAGACTTCGGACCGTCTGGAGGACCACTTCTGCCCGGTTGGGTGAAGACATCTCAAGGTAGAGTGATCTTCAGGGGGTAGTGTTAGGTTTTATTAAGGGGGTTTTGGATGGGTTTTAGAGTAGGGTTGGGTGTGTGGTTGGTGGGTTTTACTGTTGGGGGTATTGTATTTTTTTTACAGGTAAAAGAGCTGATTACATTGGGGCAATGCCCTGAAAAAAGCCCTTTTAAGGGCTATTTGTAATTTAGTATAGGGTAGGGATTTTTATTATTTTGGGGGGCTTTTTATTTTATTAGGGGGGTTAGATTAGGTGTGATTAGTTTAAAATTCTTGTAATTATTTTATTATTTTCTGTAATTTAGTGTTCTTTTTTTTGTACTTTAGTTAATTTTATTTAATTGTATTTAATTGTAATTAATTTATTTTAATTTAGGGAATTAATTTAATTATAGAGTAGTGTTAGGTGTAATTGTAACTTAGGTTAGATTTTATTTTACAGGTACTTTTGTATTTATTTTATCTAGGTAGCTATTAAATAATTAATAACAATGTAATAACTATTGTACCTAGTTAAAATAAATACAAACTTGCCTGTAAAATAAAAATAAATCCTAAAATAGCTACAATGTAACTATTAGTTATATTGTAGCTATCTTAGGGTTTATTTTATAGGTAAGTATTTATTCTTAAGTAGGTATAATTTATTTCATGATAGGAATATTTATTTAGATTAATTTAAATTATATTTAAGTTAGGGGGTGTTAGGGTTAGATTTAGGTTTAGGGGTTAATAAATTTAATATAGTGGCGGCGACATTGGGGGCGGGAGATTAGGGGTTAATAAATTTAATGTAGGTGGCGGCGGTGTAGGTGGGTCAGATTAGGGGTTAATACATTTCATGTAGGTGGTGGCGGTGTAGGGGGGGCAGATTAGGGGTTAATAAATTTAATATAGGTGGCGGCGGGGTCTGGGAGCAGCGGTTTAGGGGTTAGACATTTTATTTAGTTGCGGCGGGGTCCGGGAGCAGCGGTTTTGGGGTTAAACATTTTATTTAGTAGCGGTGGGCTCCGGGAGCGGTGGTTCAGGGGTTTAACACTTTAGGTGGCGGCGGTGTAGGGGGGGCAGATTAGGGGTTAATAAATTAAATATAGGTGGTGGCGGGGTCTGGGAGCAGCGGTTTAGGGGTTAAACATTTTATTTAGTTGCGGCGGTGTCCGGGAGCACCGGTTTTGAGGTTAAACATTTTATTTAGTTGCGGCTGGGTCCATGAGCGACGGTGTAGGGGGAGCAGATTAGGGGTTAATAAGTATAATGTAGGTGTCGGCGGTGTCAGGGCAGTAGATTAGGGGTTAATAAGTATAATGTAGGTGGCAGCAGTGTAGGGGGGCAGATTATTGGTGTTTAGACTCGGGATACATGTTAGGGTGTTAGGTGTAGACATTCCCATAGGAATCAATGGGATATCGGGCAGCAGCGAACATAAGCTTTCACTGCTGTCAGACTCCCATTGATTCCTATGGCATCCGCCGCCTCCAGGGCGGTGGTTTGAAAACCAGGTACGCTGGGCCGGAATAGGGCTGAGAGTACCTGCTAGTTTTTTGCTAACTAGCAAAAGTAGTCAGATTGTGCCGAACTTGCGTTTGGAACATCTGTAGTGACGTAACCATCGATCTGTGTCGGACTGAGTCCGGCGGATCGTATGTTACGTCACTATATTCTACTTTTGCCGGTCTGTAGGGTTTGCTAACTATGGCAAATCAGGCTTGCCACAAATACGCTGCGGAATTCCAGCGTATTTGCGGTTGACAGCTTGATAAATAGAGGCCTCTGTCTGAATCACAAATATGGGCTTCATATCCCTTTAAGATGGACGCAGAATTGTATAGATATCAGTTTTGAAATCTTCTAAATGAGTTAAGTTGAACAAAAGTCATAGGAATGGATTACAAGTAAAAATATAAGTTGCAAAAAGAAATGTGTAATGGAACGCTAATAATTTTGCAAAATCCATACTTCTTGCATTTTTGCTTTGCTTTTACAACAAAATAGTAATATTTATTTTGCAAGCTTTTATATTGTGTTAGCTACAGTAATTCATGTCAGATATCAAAGATGCGTAAATGCTTTATAGCACTTAAATTTTTTGTCAGGTAATGGATTTCCAAAAGAATAGTTTAGCTGTTATCCAATCGAAAAATCAGAGAAGACGCCAAGATAGTGTGATACAGTTTAAAGTGAATGCAAATTTTGATTAATCCTATTAAAAACAGGGGCACTTTCATTCATCAAACTTTACATTTCACTGGTTTTGTTAAAATACTCACCTTTTCTTCGTGAAAGTCGCTCCATCGCTTCCCCCGCCCATTGCAAGCCTCTTGCTACGTCAGAAATGATGACCCCGACCTTCCTCCAATCCTGGCATTGCTTTAGGCAATGATTCCTCCAGGGGGGAAGCCGTGATTGGAGGATGCAGGGATCGTCATTGCTGATGTATGAAGAGGCTTGCGATGGGCTGGAGAAGCGCTGGAGCAGCTTTCAAGAAGAAAAGGTAATTTTTTTTTTAACAAAACCAGTGAAATGTAAAGTTTGATGAATGAAAGTGCCCCTGTTTTCAATAGGATTTTTAAAAACCGGGCACTCATTCCACAAACTTTACATTCACTTTAAGGGGCCGATATATCATATGTCTGTCCGACATGACCCGCTCAGCGGATCATGTTTGACAGACATCGCTGAATGCTGACAGCGTATAGCATTGCAGAGGCAGTTCTGGTGAACTGCTTGTGCGATGCTGCCCCCTGCAGATTTGCGGCCAATCGACTGCTAGCAGGGGGTGTCAATCAACCCGATCATATCTTATTGGGTTGATTGCTGTCTGCCACTCAGAGTCAGCGGACCAGTTAAGAAGCAGTGGTCTTAAGACCGCTGCTTCTAAACTGCTGTTTCTGGCGAGCCTGAAGGCTCGAGCGGAAACAGATGTATTAGGCACCATAAGGTGCTTAATAATTTAGCCCCAATGAGGCCTATCTATCAAAATGTCAACCACAAATATGCCAGAATTCCACATCGTAATTGTTGCAAGATAATCTGACCTAGTTATCAAAGCCTAAAGACCGGCAAAAGTTGAAATTTGTAATGTGACATACGATCCGCCGGTCTCAATCCGACACAGATCGATGCATCATTACAGATGTTCCGAATACATCTTCTTCTCTATTTGACACTTTTCCCCATTTTTCAAACTTTTAACAGGTACGCTCGCGGCTAATCGGTTGCAGCGTACCTGGTTTTCAATCCGCCACCCTTGAGGCCACGGATGCCATAGAAATCAATGGGAGTATGAAAGCACCGAAAGCTTATGTTCGATGCTGCAAGAGAATGAAGCATACTCCATTGATTTCTATGGTAGAAAAATAGTTTACACCTAACTCCCTAACATAAACCCGAGTCTAAACACCCCTAATCTGTCGCCCCTGACATCGCCACCACCTACATAATGTTATTAACTCCGCCACTCGCTGACCCCACCGCAACCTAAATAAATGTATTAACCCCTATCCCGCCACTCCCCGACCCCGCCACAACCTAAATAAACTTATTAAGCCCTAAACCTCTGGCCTCCCACATCACCACCACTAACAAAACCTATTAACCCCTAAACCGTCAGCCCCCACATCGCAAAAATCTAAATTAAGCTATTAACCCCTAAACCTAACAACCCCTTAACTTTAAATCAAAATTACACCATCCCTATCTTAATATAAATTAAAACTTACCTGTAGAATTAAAAGAAACTAATTTTAAACTATTAATTAACCTACCCTAACTATTTTACTACAATTACATTAAACTACCAATTAAATAAAATAAATTACATATTAAAAAACCTAACCCTACTAAAATTATTTAAATCTACAATTAAACATTATTACTAAGTCCTAAAGTAGAAAAAACAAACACTAACGGCTAGATTTGGAGTTTTGTCGGTAACGACCCGAAAAACTAATGCCAGCTTTTTTCTGGCCGCATCCATAAAAATAACTCTGGTATTGAGAGTCCACATAAAGGCTGTGTTAGGCTCCAAAAAAGGAGCGTAGAGCATTTTTAACGCAGCTTCAACTCTCGATACCAGAGTTGCTTACGCAAGCGGCCAGCCTCAAAAACGTGCTCGTGCACGATTCCCCCATAGGAAACAATGGGGCTGTTTGAGCTGAAAAAAAACCTAACACCTGCAAAAAAGCCGCGTTCAGCTCTTAACGCAGCCCCCATTGTTTGCTATGGGGAAACACTTCTACGTCTGCACCTAACACCCTAACATGTACCCCGAGTCTAAACACCCCTAGCATTACACTTATTAACCCCTAATCTGCCGCCCCCGCTATTGCTGACACCTGCATATTATTTTTAACCCCTAATCTGCCGCTCCGTAAACCGCCGCTACTTACATTATCCCTATGTACCCCTAATCTGCTGCCCTAACATCGCCGACCCCTATATTATATTTATTAACCCCTAATCTGCCCCCCACAACGTCGCCTCCACCTGCCTACACTTATTAACCCCTAATCTGCCGACCGGACCTGAGCGCTACTATAATAAAGTTATTAACCCCTAATCTGCCTCACTAACCCTATCATAAATAGTATTAACCCCTAATCTGCCCTCCCTAACATCGCCGACACCTAACTTCAATTATTAACCCCTAATCTGCCGACCGGAGCTCACCGCTATTCTAATAAATGTATTAACCCCTAAAGCTAAGTCTAACCCTAACACTAACACCCCCCTAAGTTAAATATAATTTAAATCTAACGAAATGAATTATCTCTTATTAAATAAATTATTCCTATTTAAAGCTAAATACTTACCTGTAAAATAAATCCTAATATAGCTACAATATAAATTATAATTATATTATAGCTATTTTAGGATTAATATTTATTTTACAGGTAACTTTGTATTTATTTTAACCAGGTACAATAGCTATTAAATAGTTAAGAACTATTTAATAGCTAAAATAGTTAAAATAATTACAAATTTACCTGTAAAAGAAATCCTAACCTAAGTTACAATTAAACCTAACACTATACTATCAATAAATTAATTAAATAAACTACCTACAATTACCTACAATTAACCTAACACTACACTATCAATAAATTAATTAAATACAATTGCTACAAATAAATACAATTAAATAAACTTGCTAAAGTACAAAAAATAAAAAAGAACTAAGTTACAAAAAATAAAAAAATATTTACAAACATAAGAAAAATATTACAACAATTTTAAACTAATTACACCTACTCTAAGCCCCCTAATAAAATAACAAAGCCCCCCAAAATAAAAAAATGCCCTACCCTATTCTAAATAACTAAAGTTCAAAGCTCTTTTACCTTACCAGCCCTGAACAGGGCCCTTTGCGGGGCATGCCCCAAGAAGTTCAGCTCTTTTGCCTGTAAAAGAAAAAATACAATACCCAAGCCCCCCAACATTACAACCCACCACCCACATACCCCTAATCTAACCCAAACCCCCCTTAAATAAACCTAACACTAAGCCCCTGAAGATCTTCCTACCTTATCTTCACCATACCAGGTTCACCGATCCGTCCTGAAGAGCTCCTCCGATGTCCTGATCCAAGCCCAAGCGGGGGGCTGAAGAGGTCCATGATCCGGCTGAAGTCTTCATCCAAGCGGGAGCTGAAGAGGTCCATGATCCGGATGAAGTCTTCTATCAACGGCATCTTCAATCTTCTTTCTTCCGGATCCATCTTGCAGACCTCCGACGCGGAACATCCTGCTGGGCCGACGGACTAAAGACGAATGACGGTTCCTTTAAGGGACGTCATCCAAGATGGTGTCCCTCGAATTCCGATTGGCTGATAGGATTCTATCAGCCAATCGGAATTAAGGTAGGAATATTCTGATTGGCTGATGGAATCAGCCAATCAGATTCAAGTTGAATCCGATTGGCTGATTCAATCAGCCAATCAGATTGAGCTCGCAATCTATTGGCTGTTCCGATCAGCCAATAGAATGCGAGCTCAATCTGATTGGCTGATTGGATCAGCCAATCGGATTGAACTTGATTCTGATTGGCTGATGGAATCAGCCAATCAGAATATTCCTATAATCCTATCAGCCAATCGGAATTCGAGGGACGCCATCTTGGATGACGTCCCTTAAAGGAACCGTCATTCGTCTTTAGTCCGTCGGCCCAGCAGGATGTTCCGCGTCGGAGGTCTGCAAGATGGATCCGGAAAAAGAAGATTGAAGATGCCATTGATAGAAGACTTCATCCGGATCATGGACCTCTTCAGCTCCCGCTTGGATGAAGACTTCAGCCGGATCATGGACCTCTTCAGCCCCCCGCTTGGGCTTGGATCAGGACATCGGAGGAGCTCTTCAGGACGGATCGGTGAACCTGGTATGGTGAAGATAAGGTAGGAAGATCTTCAGGGGCTTAGTGTTAGGTTTATTTAAGGGGGGTTTGGGTTAGATTAGGGGTATGTGGGTGGTGGGTTGTAATGTTGGGGGGCTTGGGTATTGTATTTTTTCTTTTACAGGCAAAAGAGCTGAACTTCTTGGGGCATGCCCCGCAAAGGGCCCTGTTCAGGGCTGGTAAGGTAAAAGAGCTTTGAACTTTAGTTATTTAGAATAGGGTAGGGCATTTTTTTATTTTGGGGGGCTTTGTTATTTTATTAGGGGGCTTAGAGTAGGTGTAATTAGTTTAAAATTGTTGTAATATTTTTCTTATGTTTGTAAATATTTTTTTATTTTTTGTAACTTAGTTCTTTTTTATTTTTTGCACTTTAGCAAGTTTATTTAATTGTATTTATTTGTAGCAATTGTATTTAATTAATTTATTGATAGTGTAGTGTTAGGTTAATTGTAGGTAATTGTAGGTAGTTTATTTAATTAATTTATTGATAGTGTAGTATTAGGTTTAATTGTAACTTAGGTTAGGATTTCTTTTACAGGTAAATTTGTAATTATTTTAACTATTTTAGCTATTAAATAGTTCTTAACTATTTAATAGCTATTGTACCTGGTTAAAATAAATACAAAGTTACCTGTAAAATAAATATTATTCCTAAAATAGCTATAATATAATTATAATTTATATTGTAGCTATATTAGGATTTATTTTACAGGTAAGTATTTAGCTTTAAATAGGAATAATTTATTTAATAAGAGATAATTAATTTCGTTAGATTTAAATTATATTTAACTTAGGGGGGGTGTTATTGTTAGGGTTAGACTTAGCTTTAGGGGTTAATACATTTATTAGAAAAGCGGTGAGCTCCGGTCGGCAGATTAGGGGTTAATAATTGAAGTTAGGTGTCGGCGATGTTAGGGAGGGCAGATTAGGGGTTAATACTATTTATTATAGGGTTAGTGAGGCGGATTAGGGGTTAATAACTTTATTATAGTAGCGCTCAGGTCCGCTCGGCAGATTAGGGGTTAATAAGTGTAGGCAGGTGGAGGCGACGTTGAGGGGGGCAGATTAGGGGTTAATAAATATAATACAGGGGTCGGCGGTGTTAGGGGCAGCAGATTAGGGGTACATAAGGATAACGTAGGTGGCGGCGCTTTGCGGTCGGCAGATTAGGGGTTAATAAGTGTAGGTAGGTGGAGGCGACGTTGTGGGGGGCAGGTTAGGGGTTAATAAATATAATACAGGGGTCGGCGGTGTTAGGGGCAGCAGATTAGGGGTACATAAGGATAACGTAGGTGGCGGTCGGCAGATTAGGGGTTAAAAAAAATTATTCGAGTGTCGGCGATGTGGGGGGGGGCTCGGTTTAGGGGTACATAGGTAGTTTATGGGTGTTAGTGTACTTTAGAGTACAGTAGTTAAGAGCTTTATAAACCGGCGTTAGCCCAGAAAGCTCTTAACTACTGACTTTTTTCCTGCGGCTGGAGTTTTGTCGTTAGATGTCTAACGCTCACTTCAGAAACGACTCTAAATACCGGAGTTAGAAAGATCCCATTGAAAAGATAGGATACGCAATTTACGTAAGGGGATCTGCGGTATGGAAAAGTCGCGGCTGAAAAGTGAGCGTTATACCCTATTTTGAGTGACTCCAAATACCGGCGGTAGCCTAAAACCAGCGTTAGGAGCCTCTAACGCTGGTTTTCACGGCTAACGCCAAACTCCAAATCTAGGTCTTTGTTACCAAAATAAAACACACTAAATTACGAAAAATAACAAACCAAATTATCAAAAATAAAAAAATGTACACCTAATCTAATAGCCCTATCAAAATAAAAAAGCCCCCAAAATAAAAAAAACCCTAGCCTACAATAAACTACCAATGGCCCTTAAAAGGGCCTTTTGTGGGGCATTGCCCCAAACATTTCAGCTCTTTTACCTGTAAAAAAAAATACAAACAACCCCCACAAATAAAATAACTATCTAAAATAATCGAAGCTACCCATTGCCCTGAAAAGGGCATTAGTATATTAAAGGGGCATTTAGCTCTTTTACTGCCCACCCAAAAAACCCTTACAAAAACATTACACTAACCCCGACGATCCACTTACAGTTATTGAAGTCCCGCTTGAAGGATCCATCCAGCCGGCGAAGTCCTCATCCAGGCGGCAAGAAGTCTTCATCCAGACGGCATCTTCTATCTTCATCCATCCAGCACGGTGCGGGTCCATCCTGAAGACATCCAGCGCAGAGCATCCTCTTTATACGGTCGCCACCGTACACTGGAACTTCAATGCAAGTGACGTGTTACAACTCGTAAACTCTTCAATGTATCTGTATTTAAAGATACAACAAGAATCACAACTGCTGATACATGATAATGTTTTTTTTTCTTTAAATGTATTCTGTTATAACACTTGTTGTTTTAATAATGTAGACCTCATATAATATTAATGTTGCTCATAAATTTAGTATCGTGAGATTATTTTATTTTTTTACACTTTTTTACACTTTTTTACACTTTAATAAATACTGAAACATTTGTATAAGCTGTTTACTCTCCCTGGAGCAAGAGTGAGAAGCCTTCTGGAATGAACTACGTTCATATAAGGTGCTGGTTTTCCCCCTGGGGACCTTGATATCAAAATATAATGGATGTTGTACTATGCGCATAAATGCAAAACAGAGGAGAAAAAGTCTGTCTTACCGGTAAGCAAGAGCGTGGAACACTGAACACAGCCCGGAGCGGAAGTTACGTCACACCCGGCTTAGGTGAAAGTAGAAGCCGGTCTCAGTCCCTCACGGTGGTGGCAAGGAGAATAATCATGAACAAACACTTCTCAAACAGGTTAGGAGTAATCGTTGATGATTCAAGAATAACAATATATGAAGGAATAAGACTCCACAAAAGAATGGTTATCTTAGTAAACATTGACACCAAATTACATCTGAGATTACAAATACCAAGCAAAGATCCATGTGAAAGAGAGGCTTAAATAGCCATAATTGAAGGGGCGAGGTATCCTCTTAAAGGTACATAACCAAAAAGGTAATGAACTGCAAAACATGATAAGCAGTTATAGAAGTGGTGTTACAGAATCCCCGCAAAAAGGAACCACTCAGGGGTTCAGGGTCTAGGTCTCTCCAGATGATGGTGATGAAATAAAGAGATGAGTTTGGGGGGCTGAGAGATTGAAAGCAGGTTCCCAGGAATCCTCCTCAGGACCATATCCCTTCCACTTCACAAGGTACTGAAGTTGACCTTTAAACCTCCAAGAATCCTCAATTGAATGAACCTCATATTGGTCATCAGGAACTGCTGACGTAATAGAATCGGGAGGAGAAACAGTGGAAGTCCGAACAGGATGGTACGGTTTAAGTAAAGATACATGGAATGTAGGATGCATACGGTTCCCAGTGGGTAAATCCAGGGTAACAGAGTTTGCGTTTACCACTTTGGAGTAGAGAGCTTTAAATGTTTAGTGGATAACCATACCATATCTCCAATTTGGTACTTAGGAGCAGGTCTTTTCCTAAGATTGTAATATGAATTCTGTGTTTCTTGAGCGGATTTAATGTTATCCTTGAGAATATCGAAATTCAGGTTAAGAGTATTGATTAAGTCATCCACAGATGGATTGGTGGGAGAATGAACAGGTAGAAAATATGCAGTTGGATGATAAGCATAATTCGCAAAGAATGGAGTTTGTTTGGAGGAGGAATTAGGTGAATTGTTGTAGGCAAATTTGGCTGAAGGAAGAAGTGAGGTCCAATTATCCTGTTGGGCAGTGCAGAAACATTGCAGCTATTGCTCTAACCATTGATTGGTTCGTTCTGTCTGCCCATTAGTCTGTGGATGGTAAGTGGTAGACATCCTTTGTTGAATTCCCAAGGTTCGACATAAATCTTTCCAAAATTTGTAAGTGAATTGGCTTCATGTGAATTGGAGTCCATGTAATTTAACAATATTATTCAGGAAGTGAGTAGCTGTTTGTGAGGCTGAAGGTAGATTGTTACAGGAAATAAAATGAGCCATCTTTGTGAGAATGTCAAATACCACAAATATAGCAGTTTTACTATTAGACCTGGGTAGGTCAACAATGAAATCCATTGATACATTAGACCAAGAATGAGTGGGTATGGGCAATGACATGAGTAGCCCATAAGGCAAAGCTTTTTCTGTTTTAGTAATTGCACAAACATAACATGATTTTACGTAAGCACATACATCCTTTGAAATAGTGGGCCACCAAAACTGTTTTTTTTTAACTAATTGGAGTGTTTTTTGCTCTTCCAAATGTCCAGCTAATAATGAATCATGTAGAGTAGACAAGACCTCATGATGTAAGTCCTTAGGAACATATATACGCTCTTGGTAAGCATAAAGTCCATTTGGAAAATTGACTAGTAAGTCTTTGGTTAGTTCAGTATCTTTTTTTGAGACTGAACAAATGTCTGTATGGAGGTAATAAAAGGTATAACTAAATGGTGTAGGGTATGATGGATGTGGATGTTAGATGATGTTGAGGTTTTGTTGGTAACCTGGATAGGGCATAGGCCTTACCATTACTCTGTAGGAGATAAGGAAGTTAAATCTGGAAAAGAAAAGACTCCAAAAAACCTGTTGTGAAGTCAGAGTCTTGAAGGATTTAAGATACAATAGATTCCTATGGTCGGAATATATCAGTATAGGTATCTTCGTACCCTCAAGTATATGTCTCCAATTAGTGAAAGCGGCCTTGATAGCTAATAGCTCCTTTTCACTAATTGGATAGTTCAATTCTGCTGAATTCATGACCCTGGAGTAAAAAGCAACTGGGTGTATAGGTTGGAGTAGACTTTTCCTTTGAGATAGAAAAGCTCCAATAGCAAAATCTGAGGCGTCCACCTCAAGTATGTATTGGAGATTGGCATCTGGAAATTGCAAAATAGGAGCAGTAGTAAATCTAGTTTTTAAAAGAATAAATGCTTGATTAGCCTCTTCTGTCCATTTAAATGTTTTTTTTTAAAGTTTTGGTTAATTCAGTTAAGGGTTTACTAATTTCTGCAATTTTTTTTATAAATTTTCTATAAAAATTGGCAAAGCCTAGAAACTGTTGGACATTTCTCTTGGAAGTAGGTATCTTCCAATTTGAAACTGCTTCGATTTTATTATTTTAAATCTTGATACCTTTAGGATTAATACTGTACCCTAAAAAAGTAATGGTATCAGTGTGGAAGACACATTTTTCCAATTTAGCGTATAGAGCATGTTGCCATAAACGTAGCAATACTGTTGTTACATGCGTGATGTGGTCATGATAATTCTTGGAAAATATTAAAATATCATCCAAATATATTACTACATATAAATCTAATAAATCTTTGAATATGTCATTTAGGAAGTATTGAAAGGTAGCAGGAGCATTTGAGAGGCCAAAGGGCATTACGTTATATTCAAACAGGCCATAGCGAGTACGAAAGGCTGTTAACCACTCGTCTCCTTCTCTTATCCTCACGAGGTTATATGCACCTCGGAGATCCAACTTTATATAGATGTTAGCACCTAGTAATCTTTCAATCAGCTCTGGTATCAAAGGTAATGGGTACCTATTCTTTTTTGTTCTATTATTTAGCTCACGGTAATCAATGACAGGGCAAAAAGATTCATCCTTATTATGTACAAAAAATATTCCTTCCCCTGCTGGGCAGGTGGAATGTTTGATAAATAACCAATGATATATGCGCCTATATGGGCATATAAACCCTTATATGGGCATATAAACCTTTATATGGGCATATAAACCCTTTTTTAAGTTATCATCCAAATACTCTTGGAGATGAACTAACTCAGCTTCAGACAATGGGTAAATATGCCCAACTGGAAAGGTAGTTCCAGGTAAAAGTTTTATTGGGCAATCATATCTCCTGTGAGGAGGTAATGTAGTAGCCTCCTTGGGGTCAAAAACATCTTTAAACTGATTATATACCATAGGTAATTGTATTTTTTGGGTATGAATTAATGCTGAATGCACCAAACAATTAGACATACAAAAGCCAGATGTGAAATTCAGTGTTGGAGAGACCTAATCAATATTTGGCTGATGTTCTCTGAGCCAATCTAAACCGAGCACAATAGGGAAAATAGGTGATGCTATAATATCGAAAGAGAGGTTTTCACAATGTTGTAAATGTGTGACTTTAAGAGAAATAGTATTATGTGTTATTGGCCCTGAGCTTAATTCATTCCCATCAATCACCCTGGCAATAAGTGGATAAAGTTTTTTTATGCTAGGTATTTTATTAAGGTGAACAAAACATAAATCAATATAACTAGTGGAGGCGCCTGAATCAACCACTGCATCACATGTCACCTGATGTTGTTGCCACTGTAAGGAGAGAGAAGAAGTATGTAAGGGGACCGTGATAATGGTGTGTTAATGGCACTCAAAACTAGATGTTTATTTTCTTTCTTACCCTTGTTAGCCTTGTGTAGTGCTGGGCAATCTTTTATTGAGTGTGTGCTAGCTGCACAATACATGCATAGTTTAAGTAATCTTCTTTGTTTTTCATCTTGTGAAATGGGGCCCTTGATAAAGCCAATCTCCATTGCATCATCATGACCCTTGGATGATGTATTCTGATATTGGGAGGGTGCCGGTTTTGTTTGTGTAGGATCAGAAGAAAACCTTTCCTTTCGGCGTTCTCTTATTCTTCTATCCACAGATATAGAAAAAGCCATAAGATCCTCCAGAGTCTCAGGCATCTCAACTCGAGCCAATTTTTCTTTAATGGACTCAGACAACCCAGTACGGAATTGATTTTTTAAGGCAGAATCATTCCATAGTGTATCCAGACTCCAAAACTTAAAGTCGGCAATATAATCTTCCACAGGCCTTTTCCACTGCTTCAAAGATCTTATAGCTGACTCAGCAGTGTCCTGCTTGTTAGGATCTTCATATAACAAAGACATAGATTCCATAAACTGTGGATAGGAGTTAAGGATGGGATGATCATTCTCAAAAAAGGAATTAGCCCACACCCTGTGCTCTCCCTGGAGAAATGAAATTGTAGTAAGCACTTTAGTGCAGTCTGTAGAATAAATTTTAGGCTTTAAGGCAAACATTAAACTGCATACATTCTTGAACTCTCTGTATAGGGCTCTGTTTCCATTAAATTTGTCAGGAAGCCCAACTATGGGTTCAGGAGTTATAGGTTTTAGATGTTCATTAACATATTTCTTTAATTGATCGTTCTCCTGCTGTAGCTCTCTCACATGTGCTGTTATTACATCTACCCTCTGGGAAAGATTGATAACATGCATTGGTATATCAGCTGGATTCATAATTTTGGCTTGGTATTCTGTTACAACTCGTAAACTCTTCAATGTATCTATATTTAAAGATACAACAAGAATCACAACTGCTGATACATGATAATGTTTTTTTTTCTTTAAATGTATTCTGTTATAACACTTGTTGTTTCAATAATGTAGACCTCATATAATATTAGTGTTGCTCATAAATTTAGGATCGTGAGATTATTCGGAATGTTGAAAATGTTACAGTATTTTTACACTTTAATAAATACTGAAACATTTGTATAAGCTGTTTACTCTCCCTGGAGCAAGAGTGAGAAGCCTTCTGGAATGAACTACGTTCATATAAGGTGCTCGTTTTACCCCTGGGGACCTTGATATCAAAATATAATGGATGCTGTACTATGCGCATAAATGCAAAACAGAGGAGAAAAAGTCTGTCTTACCGATAAGCAAGAGCGTGGAACGCTGGTCTCAGTCCCTCACAGAGGTAGCAAGGAGAATAATCATGAACAAACACTTCTCAAACAGGTTAGGAGTAATTGTTGATGATTCAGGAATAACGATATATGAAGGAATAAGACTCCACAAAAGAATGGTTAGCTTAGTAAACATAGACAGTAGACACCAAATTACATCTGCGATTACCAATACCAAGCAAAGATCCATGTGAAAGAGAGACTTAAATAGCTATAATTGAATGGGCAAGGTATGCTCTTAAAGGTACATAACCAAAAAGGTAATGAACTGCAAAACATGATAAGCAGTTATAGAAGGGGTGTTACATGACGCCATCAAAGATGGTGTCCCTTGCATTCCTATTGGCTGAAAGATTTCAATCAGCCAATAGGAATTAGAGCTGCTAAAATCCTATCGGCTGTTCAAATCAGCCAATAGGATTTGAGCAGCTCTCATTCTATTGGCTGTTCCAATCAGCCAATAGTATTTGAGCAGCTCTCATTCTATTGGCTGATTGAACAGCCAATAGAATGAGAGCTGCTCAAATCCTATTGGCAGAATAAGAGCTGCATTGAAGTTCCAGTGTACGATGGCGACCGTAAAAAGAGGATGCTCCGTGCCGGATGTCTTCAGGATGGACCCGCTCCGCGCCGGATGGATGAAGATAGAAGATGCCGTCTGGATGAAGACTTCTTGCCGCATGGATGAAGACTTTGCCGGCTGGATGAAGACTTTGCGGGCTGGATGGATCCTTCAAGCGGGACTTCAATAACTGTAAGTGGATCGTCAGGGGTTAGGGTTAAGGTTTTTTTTGGAGGGGTTGGTTGGGTGGGTGGTGGGTTTTACTGTTGGGGGGTTGTTTGTATTTTTTTAAAGGTAAAAGAGCTGATATCTTTGGGGCAATGCCCCACGAAAGGCCCTTTTAAGGGCCATTGGTAGTTTATTGTAGGCTAGGGGTTTTTATATTTTGGAGGGTTTTTTTTATATCGATAGGGCTATTAGATTAGGTGTAAAAAAATATTTTTGATAATTTGGTTTGTTATTTTTCGTAATTTAGTGTTTTTTTTTGGTAACTTACGGCTAGATTACGAGTTTTGCGTTAGGCTGAAAAAGAAGCCTTAACAGGTCCTAACGCTGCTTTTTCACTACCGCTGCTCTTATGAGTCTTGCAGGTTTAGGGGCCCCGCACACTTTTTGGCCTTACCGCAAAACGACTTACGTAAACTTCGGAAAGTCTTTTTTCTATGGGACTTCCATAGCGCCGGTATTACGAGTCTGTCCTGGGAGGCCAAAAAGTGAGCGGTACACCCTCTACCTCCAAGATCCGTAACGCATTTTAAAGTCAGTAGTTGAGTTTTATGGTACAACGCTGTAACATAAAACTCATAACTAAAGTGCTAAAAAGTATACTAACACCCATAAATGACCTATTAACCCCTAAACCGAGGCCCTCCCGCATAGCAAACACTAAAATAAACATTTTAACCCCTAATCTGCCTCTCCGGACATCGCCGCCATTAGAATAAACATATTAACCCCTAAACCGCCACACTCCCGCCTCGCAAACACTAGTTAAATACTATTAACCCCTAATCTGCCGTCCCTAACATCGCCGCCACCTACCTACATTTATTAACCCCTAATCTGCCACCCCCAACATCGCCGCCACTATTCTAAATGTATTAACCCCTAAACCTAAGTCTAACACCCCCTAACTTAAAAATAATTTCAATAAATCTAAATAAAATTACTATCATTAACTAAATTATTCCTATTTAAAACTAAATACTTACCTATAAAATAAACCCTAAGCTAGCTACAATATAACTAATAGTTACATTGTATCTAGCTTAGGGTTTATTTTTATTTTACAGGCAAGTTTGTATTTATTTTAACTAAGTAGAATAGTTATTAAATAGTTATTAACTATTTAATAACTACCTAGCTAAAATAAATACGAATTTACCTGTAAAATAAAACCTAACCTAAGTTACAATAACAGCTAACACTACAGTACAATTAAATAAATTAACTAAATTAAAAACAATTAAATACATTAAAATAAATTAGCTAAATCACAAAAAAACACTAAATTACAGAAAATAATAAACAAATTACAAGATATTTAAACTAATTACACCTAATCTAATAGCCCTATAAAAATAAAAAAGCCCCCCCAAAATAAAAAGCCCTAGCCTAAACTAAACTACCAATAGCCCTTAAAAGGGCCTTTTCTGGGGCATTGCCCCAAAGAAATCAGCTCTTTTACCTGTAAAGAAAAAAAAACAAAAAAAAACCCAACAGTAAAACCCACCACCCACACAACCAACCCCCCAAATAAAATACTATCTAAAAAAATCTAAGCTCCCCATTGCCCTGAAAAGGGCATTTGGATGGGCAGTTAGCTCTTTTGCGGCCCAAAGCCCTAACCTAAAAATAAAACCCACCCAATACACCCTTTTTACTGTTGGGGGTTGTTTGTATTTTTTTTTTACAGGTAAAATAGCTGATTTCTTTGGGCAGTGCCCTGCAAAAGGCCCTTTTAAGGGCTATTGGTAGTTTAGATTAGGCTAGGGCTTTTTTTTATTTTGGGGGGCTTTTTTATTTTGATAGGGCTATTAGATTACGTGTAATTAGTTTAAATATCTTGTAATTTGTTTATTATTTTCTGTAATTTAGTGTTTGTTTTTGTGATTTAGCTAATATAATTTAATTTATTTAATTGTTTTTAATTTAGTTAATTTATTTAATTGTAGTGTAGTGTTAGGTGTTATTGTAACTTAGGTAAGGTTTTATTTTACAGGTAAATTTGTCTTTATTTTAGCTAGGTAGTTATTTAGTAACTAGTCTACCTAGTTAAAATAAACCCTTAGCTAGCTACAATGTAACTATTAGTTATTTTGTAGCTAGCTTAGGGTTTATTTTATAGGTAAGTATTTAGTTTTAAATAGGAATTATTTAGGTAATAAAATTAATTTTTATATAGATTTATTGTAATTATATTTAAGTTGGGGGGGTTAGGGTTAGACTTAGGTTTAGGGGTTAATACATTTAGTATAGTGGCGGTGACGTTGGGGGCGGCAGATTAGGGGTTAATAAATGTAGGTAGGTGGCGGCG